>NW_024384810.1:0-67044 GCF_016835505.1 Polypterus senegalus
AAAATTTTATTAATGTCAGTAAAAATTCCAATTTTGATTTAATTTTGCTAGCTTTTAATTAACATAGCATCATTCTCATTGGCTCATTCACAAGCTCAGCTCCCCATACATAATTGCCAATGGGACATCAACCAGTCATTTCCTTAACCAACTTAGTCAAATACAAGGTCACATGGAGTCACAGTTGATCAATGAAGCATTAAACTCAAGGCTAGGAGGGTGTAAGTCAGACACACATCCACAGATACATTATGCAGTGAAAATTTAAAAAGTCACATTTAACTAAAGCAGAGTCATTTAGGAAGAAAAACGGAGAAGACTTGTGTGAACACAAGAAGAATATGCAAACTTCACCATGTTAAAACAAAAATAATTTAGTTGAAATAAGCATCAAATAGACTCAATAAAACGTAAAAGCACACACATAATCTGTATAAGGTACAGTCAATGAGTATGTTTACATGGACACACATAGCGGTCTGTTTAACTCAGAAAACTGGTTTCTTAAAAGTCCATGTTTACATGGGCAAGTAATTTTCTGGAGTTCTCCTTTGTCTAAATGCTTCAACGTCATTAACTGCACAAAAAGAGCTAAATGTCATCATCGGAAAATATCGTGAAGACATAATCATTTTCTGTTTAGTCAGATTGACACTTTATTTATAGGTTATAGGTTTCTGTTACCATAATGTGTGGATGATTAAGACCTGCAAAGGAACCAGTACATGTGAATCTTGTCTTACACCCATTGCTGTTAAAATAATAATACTGTAATAATTGTGGACACCAGAGAGCGGTCCAACTCCCAAAACACTCAACACAAACAGGCACAAACAGGCACAGAACAAGTAAAAAGCACAAAGAGTCTTTTATTGTGGGAAACTGTTTGAATCAAGCGTTTCCTACCACCACAGCCATAAGTATAATGCAATAAGCACAATAAAGCAACTCTTTGTCTTCCTTTTTCTCACTCGGTCACTCCTACACTCTTCCTCACAAGCTTCGCCCACCTTCCATCACACTCTGGCCCTCTTTGTAAGGCAGGCAGCTCCTTATCAAAGTGCTTCTGGTGACATGACGCTGCAGCTCTGAAACACTTCTGGCTGAGGTTGGGGCCCTACAGAGTTGAGAGATCCCAAATCCTCAACTCCCCTGGTGCCCCACGAACTTAACAAGGCTGTCCCGGGAACTACATACCCTGAATGCCTTGTGGGCACCCATGCGGGGATCCAAGCCTGTGCTCACTTCCATCTAGAGTCCTGGGGGAGACAAAGCCCTGTATAAGCTGTCTCCCTGTCCTTCCACCTCAAGGACATCCCAGCTGGGTGAACTCGCCATCCCTCACATAACGCAGGTATTTTTACTTCAATAAGTATTTTACTGCAATTTGCAATAGAGTTTAGATAGATAGATAGATAGATAGATAGATAGATAGATAGATAGATAGATAGATAGATAGATAGATAACTTTGTTAATCCCAAGGGGAAATTCACATAATCCAGCAGAAGTATACTGATACAAAAAAACAATATTAAATTAAAGAGTAATAAAAAATGCATGTAAAAGCAGACAATAACTTTGACTGATGTTAGCATTTACTCCCCCGGGTGGAATTGAAGAATCGCATAGTGTGGGGGAGAAACGATCTCCTCAGTCTGTCAGTGGAGCAGGACAGTGACAAAAGTCTGTCACTGAAGCTACTCCTCTGCCTGGAGATGATACTGTTAAGTGGATGCAGTGGATTATTCATGATTGACAGGAGTTTGCTTAGTGCCCGTCACTCTGCCACAGATGTTAAACTGTCCAACTTTACTCCTACAATAGAGCCTGCCTTCTTAACAAGTTTGTCCAGGCTGGGACATCCTTCTTCTTTATGCTGCCTCCCCAGCACACCACCGCGTAGAAGAGGACACTCTGGTAGAACATCTGCAGCACCTTATTGCAGATGTTGAAGGATGCCAACCTTCTAAGGAAGTATAGTCGGCTCTGACCTTTCTTACACAGAGCATCAGTATTGGCAGTCCAGTCCAATTTGTCATCCAGCTGCACTCCCAGATATTTATAGGTCTGTACCCTCTGCACAGTCACCTCTGATGATCACAGGGTCCATGAGGGGCCTGGGCCTCCTAAAATCCACCACCAGCTCCTTGGTTACTCATTACTTTAAAAAGTAAGGGTGTAGCACTTTACATTCAGCTCATCAGCAAAAATGTATCAATTTCTGAAATATTGTGACAGATTATTTCATAACAAAAATGAGATCACCTGAACATTTTCCTCTGGAAATGTGTATTGTGGATACTTCTAGCTGAGGTTGCAAAAGAGTAACAGGTAATTTTAACAGTAACCTGGTTAAAGGTTTACATTGCAACATAATCGGGTTATTCGGAGAAATCGACCTCTGTTAATCAGGATACTCAGAGACCAATAACCTAGTTTCTATAACCAGAATAAAGGGTTTACATGGCATTTTAGAAATTAGGTTTCAGTGACTAACGGGTTATTGAGGCACATGTAAACACACTGAATGTCTTTGTCTGGTTTATGTCTTTAATTTTTCTATATCCTACTTGGCCTCTAAATATATTTAAACGTGTTTTGAGGTTTTAGTGACCAAGGAATCTAATGGTAACATTTATTTATAGTGTTCTGCCATACCTGAACTTGGGCCGAGTTTCATAACTGGGAACAATTGGAAAATGCAGTTTAATGCAGATAAGTGCAAAGGGCTATACAAGGTCAAAGAAATGTCAATTATAAATTCTAGATGGGAGACAATGTTCTAAAGGAAGCAACCTCTGAAAAGGATTTAGGGGTTTATGTTGACACCACATTTTCAGCATTTAAACAATCTGCAGATGTTATTAAATAAATCTTACATTAAATGTCTATGCGTGGAAATGTGTGTGTCTGTCTGTCTGCCCCGGAAGTGAGTGGTGGAGTCAGGTTAAGTGTTCCACCCCCAAGGAAACAGAACTTTACTTAGCTTGCTTAGCTTACTTTGCTTAGCAGCAATACACAAGCAAGCGAGCACATCAGCAAAACGAAACTTCGAAGAAAGACAAAGTTGCTAGCCACTAATGCACAAGCGATGCAAGCACATCAGCAAAAGCGTAACCTCCTAGAGAGATGCCCAGAGTAGTTTCTCTCATTTATCTGACTTGACCTGACATTTTAGTATTTATTCTGACAATTTCAATAGTTTCTAGGACCCAGGGTTGTTTTACAGTACAGGCTTAAACAGCTAGTAAATGAATAAAATGTTAAGTTATATCTTAAAAACTGTTGAATTTAAATCAAGTAATGTTATGCTGAGATTTTGCAATGCACTATTGAGACTGCCCCTGGACTTTTATGTGCAATTCTGGAAAGACATAGCAGCACTTGAAGCTGTGCAGAATAGAGTAACCAAGTCCATCCCAGGACTTAGAGAATTAAACCTGAATAGTCTCATGCAAAGGAGACTGTGTGATGACCTAATCAAGGTCTTGAAATTCCTCAAAGGTGTTGATAAAGTAGATCCAGCAGAATTATTTCAGCTATTCAGAGAATCACATACTCGAGGACATCAGTGCAAATTAAGATGATGTGCTTTTAGGACTGAAGCCAGGAAGTACTTCTTTACTGAAAGAGTCATGGGAATACGTAGCAAATTACCAAGATTTGTAATTGGAGCAGAAACCCTGAAAACCCTTTTAAAAAAAGTATCTGGATGAGATATTGATGCAGCTAATCTTGATGGACTGAATGGTCTCAGTTTGTCAAACTTCCTATTTTTTCTGTTGTTTCTATTATAAATAGATCACTAGTTACAAGTTCTAATTTGTAATTTGACTATGACTTAACATCCTTCATTTTCACTTTAGTTACATTAACTATTTTGGTTGTTGACCAACTCAGTGTGTCTCTTGTATTACTATTTTGTTTTACATTCTGGACTTTATTCACTAGGTACTTGTTTTCCTGATAACTGACCCTTGAAACCACCTCCTGATTTCATCTCTATTTTAAGAAAGTCTTCAGCCAGCCGGTGTGGTCAGTACAGTCAATATGATCAAGACAGGCTACCATTTAGTGCTGCTGTGGTTGCAAGCCATCAGCTCATGTCTTTACGGGTGGTATAACAGCTCAACTTAGAGTGTCAAGCGTTTAGCCTTTTATATGCTTCATAGAAATTGTTTAGTGAGGTTGAAAGTAAGGCATGTGTCGTGTGCCAGCTAAAAGAAAAATGTCTAGTTTGAGCAATGTGCCAATATCACATTTTATCAGCTTGTCATAAATTGGCCACTGACACATTACAGATGTTACTTCAGGTGCATAGAGACCAAAAACATTTCTCATCAAGGCTATCCTGCTGTTCTCATACAAGATCTGATCTTAGCTAACTTTCATGTGCCTATGAGATGTGGGTGCTATCAGATGGGTGTTTCACTTTGTCATAAAAGCACACAGTTATCCTCTAAAATATTAGCATTGTTCTGCAAAAGACAAAGCAGTGTATTTACCCACTTGTTAGATTCTGTAGCTCAGAACAAGCTACCTCATGAAGATTAATGAACTTGTGTTTAATTGTGTTATTATAGTCAGGTTTCTTTTGATTTTCACTACAGCTTCCTGTTGTACTGAACTTACGGATTCAGCATTTTGACACAACGTCACACAGCTCAGTTCTAACATGCCTTAGCCTAGTGTCTGTCAAGAATGTTTACAGATTAGATTACACAACTTTTGAATTAGCCCGAGGCACCATTTATGATGAGGTTCGGCACGTTGCTAGTGTTTACTGCATGTACTGTGCTGTTCTTCTAAGCTGTGTACTCTGAAGGATGACATCCATCACACAGTTAATTGCAGGGTGGACGAAGCTGGACCGGAATGTCGTACTCTGGCACATTCTAGCACTTTCACAGCTGGCCGGCAGTTACTGTATGTAGCGTTGACTGAATGAGGAAGCATACGGTCACACAAAGAACAATGTCACTCTAAGAGCCTGAAAGGAGGATGGGCGGCCCCAACAAGTACAGCTGTTCTCAGTCCAGATGTTTCATCTCTCATGTCTAACCCAAATGCTGGGTGTGCAGTAATTCTTTCTAACTGTCGCTCAAGGGCAGAACTGCATTGCGGATATTAGGTCACACTTTATACTGACCATCTGTAAAGTTCCATCCTTCCATTTTCTCAGACATCCCACTACCTTTTGGGTACTCATTCATTATAGTTAAAGTTTTATTAATTCCGACATGGTAATGTTGCATGGTACAATTGTGAAAGACCCTCCAGTAAAGAGTCCCGCTCTCCAAAGACATTCTGTCAGTTCAGCCAGGGTCTTTGTGCACATAGAAATGGAATGATATCCACCTTAAGTGGACCTTGTGTGCATTATTGATTCAAATAATTTTTTAAATGTGATCAAAAGTTAAGTAAAACTTTTCTTAGAAGGAATTAAAGACAGATAGCTGATAACTGATAATCCTTTCCTTTTGTCAAACATGCAAGCCTGGGCTCTGTTTTAAGAGGGAAAAGGGAAAAGAGAAACAGTGTGGCACAGTCCCTACCCAGATTTTCACTTCTGTTCAACCAGTGGAGGAGAATACATCTGGAGACCTGGGATGGCATTTCAAGTCAGCCTTCAGTTCTAGTCTTACCTGTCACTTACTGGAAAAAAGGACTGTGGATTTAATGGACCAACATACTCTCAAGAGTATCCACATATAATCTCTATATATATAAATCCAACATCTTTCTGTCTGTATGTCTGTCCACTGTTCACAAGAGAACTACTTACAGATTTAGATGGGTTTTTTTCTATAATTTGCTTAAACATTCTGGTTGATTTTATACTTCTCTCATTTCGCTAAGTATAACAGTTTGCTTGCAGTACCAATTTATTTGTGTGAATCCAAGAGAGAAGCTACAGGTGTGGGGCTGGGCTATCCTCACTTATGCACCAACCTCCGCTTGCATCAGTCTACCTCTCACAACGTGTTGGAGTGTAACTTGCCTCTGCTTAGCTAGGTATACCTGTTTGTTTATTGATTTTAAAGTATGTCTTGTTTCTCTATTACATGCATGAGCAAAAGCTAGTACTCAATAAAACCATTTTGTTTCTTCTTTGTATTGTTTTCTTACTTTCCTACTGTAAATAAATGGGGTTTTCCTGCTGCAACCCCTGCCCTCTGTTACATCTCAATCTCCTTTTTATTTTTAGTTTGATCTCTAGAGATCTTGGTCCTTAGTATGTTTATGAATATTTGACAATTCATATTTGGGCTGATGGTTGTTGGATAGTTATGCTTAATTTGTATGCACAATATTTCGTTACAAACACTACTGTAAAAAGTAAAGTGGCCCATGGGAAAGTGAAAGTGAAAATGACCTGGGAATGTATAAAGAAATTTGGAAAAGATAAAAAGCTGGATTGAAATTGGAAATACAGATGGATATGTAGATGGCCTCTAAAATGAGAAAGAGTGTGAAAAAGTTGGCAGGATCAATAATAAAATGTATTGTTTTCCCATTAGTTTAGAGATAGATAGATAGATAGATAGATAGATAGATAGATAGATAGATAGATAGATAGATAGATAGATACCTTATTAATCCCAAGGGAAATTCACATAATCCAGCAGCAGTATACTGATACAAAAAACAATATTAAATTAAAGAGTAATAAAATGCATGTAAAAACAGACAATAACTTTGAGTAATGTTAGCATTTACTCCCCCGGGTGTAATTGAAGAGTCGCATAGTGTGGGGGAGGAACGATCTCCTCAGTCTGTCAGTGTGAGCAGGATAGTGACAGCAGTCTGTCACCGAAGCTACTCCTCTGCCTGGAGATGAAACTGTTCAGTGGGTGCAGTGGATTCTTCATGATAGACAGGAGTTTGCTTAGTGCCCGTTTCTCTGCTACAGATGTTAAACTGTCCAACATTACTCCTACAATAGAGCATGCCTTCTTAACAAGTTTGTCCAGGCGTGAGACGTTCATCTTCTTTATGCTGCCTCCCCAGCACACCACCACGCGAGAAGAGGGCACTCGCCATAATAACCTGGTAGAACATCTGCAGCATCTTATTGCAGATGTTGAAGGACTCCAACCTTCTAAGAAAGTATAGTCAGCTCTGACCTTTCTTATACAGAGCATCAGTATTGGCAGTCCAGTCCAATTTGTCACCCAGCTGCACTCCCAGGTATTTATAGGTCTGTACCCTCTGCACACTGTCTCTCTCTGTTGGGTCCATGAGGGGCCTGGGCCTCCTAAAATCCACCATCAGTTCCTTGGTCTTGCTGGTGTTCAGGTGTAAGTTGTCACTTGGTAGTCACACCACCAATTAACAAAGTCTTTGATAAGCTTCCTGTACTACTCCTCCTGCTCACTCCTGATGCAGCCCACAATAGCAGTGTCATCAGCTAACTTTTGCACGTGGCAGGACTCGAATCATATTGGAAGTCTGATGTATATAGGCTGAACAGGACCGAAGAAAGTACAGTCCCCTCATGCTCCTGTGTTGCTGACCACATTGTCAGACCTGCAGTTCCCAAGATGCACATACTGAGGTCTGTCTGTAAGATAGTCCACGATCCATGCCACCAGGTGTGAGTCTACTCCCATCTTAGTCAGCTTGTCCCTAAGGAGCAGAGGTTGGATGGTGTTGAAAGGCTAGAGAAGTCCAAGAACATAATTCTTACAGCACTACTGCCTCTGTCCAGGTGGGAGAGGGATCGTGTAGCATATAGATGATGGCATCCTCCGCCTCTCACCTTCTCCTGGTATGCTAACGGTAGAGGGTCGCGAGGGGCGGACCTGTGGCCTCAGGTGGTAAAGCAACAGCTGCTCCATGGTCTTCATCACATGTGACGCCATTCAGCTCACTAGGATGTGATACCTTTGGGACTGGGGTTATACAAGATGTTTTCCAAAGCCTCAGGACTCTCCCCTGTTCCAGGCTCAGGTTGAAGATGCGCTGTAGAGGACTCCCCAGTTCCAACACACAGGCCTTCAGCAGTCGTGGCGATACACCATCTGGACCTGCTGCTTTGCTGGCACGAAGTCTCAGCTCTCTGCTCACCTGTGCTGCTGTAATTGTGGGTGGGGATGTCTCACCTATGCTGGTATCAGCAGAAGGATGGTTGGAGGATGAAGTACTCCAAGGTGAAAGTGGGTTAGGTGGTGTTAAAGAAGTTGTTCATTTGGTTTGCTCTCTTCACGCCTCTTTCAAAGGTGGCACCCGCCCGAGCTCCAGCCAGTGATGATCTTCATCCCATCCCACACTTCCGTCATGCTGTTATTCTGCAATTTCTGCTCCAGCTTTCTCCTGTACTCCTCCTTCACCACCCTGAGCTGGACCATGCTGATCACCTCCTTTAAAAGCCTTTTTTCTGGTTCAAAAGGCCCTTGATGTCACTTGTAATCCATGGCTTGTTGTTAGCATAGCAGAGTACTGTTCTTACTGGAACTACAACGTCCATACAGAAGTTGATGTAATCAGTTGTGCAGATCTTCTCGGCTATTCTGTGCCGAGTTTGTGCCAAGTTGTAGGATGATTGACAAGGAGAAGCGTGCAACGGCATGCAGCATTGGTCGAGGCGCCTTTGTGCCAAGAATTTTCTAAACTTTTATTGGCTGAAAAGAGAGAAGGCGTTTCAAGTTTTGTTGGGAAAGACCCCCTCCCATGTAAAAGCGGTGATGTCATGTTTCAAGTTTCAAGTCTCATCTTAAAGTGGGGCCCGCTGATACTATTGAAACGGTGCTATTGATGTTACTCTTAGTGCACAAAATACAAGGATTATAGCGAAGGAAATAAAACAGATGTGATTGAATGTAATGAGAATTTATTTGTTTTGTAACATATTAATAAAAGTATTCTTTTTTTGTATTTTAGTAAACTGGTTTCAGTAATATAAATATCTGTAAATAGTCTGGGCAGAATTGCGCTATAATGATGTCTGTTAGTAAATAATAATAATAATAATAATGCCAAACAAAAGGAAAATGCAGTGTAACCATGGTAGTTGTAATATTATTAAAGGCCTTAAAAAAAGTGTGTATTAGTATTACCAACCATTATATTTAATTTTTTGTTTTTTCCCTTTTACTCTTTCAGAATTGAGAATTAACTCTTTTTTGGGTATCTCTTACCATGGCTGCCACTAGTATATCTACGTGAGTCTTTGTTTGTAGTAGCAATGTTCCTGTCAAAGGAAAGGTTTCTTTCTTTAACTGACGATTGGTACATTGCGTTGTTTTAATAGACCCAACATCACCTGTGGTGTTGACATGTAAGTATTCATAGGTTAAATAAGACAAAGGTTAATTCAAAAAGAGAAAAAAAACAGTTTTTGGGATATTGGGCTTGGTGCCTATAGAATTTGTTCAAAGGTGGTGGTTTATCATCCTGTTGTTCCCTTTGTTCATTTTTGCATGCTCAGTTACTTTATTTTGTCTCTGTTGGAGGCAACGTCGCTTGGTGCACACTAAATGGAGGTTTTAACCTACTAGTTGTTCCCTGAAGGCCAATTTGTAATATTCTGAAATTTCCTTTAATTTCAGTTTTGGTAACCTAAACTTTAAATGTCAAATGTCTGCCAGTTTCCGAGATCCGTTTCAAAAACCGTTTGATTCCAGCGGGTTTAAAATTGGAAAAAAACGGGTGAAAAATTTTGGGAATGGAACTGAAACTTTCTTTTTTTTATCTGTTTTTTCCAGCAAACCCTGTGCCGGGTTTCCCGCCCGGACCTGGGGAACTGACCCTCAAGGCCCCGGGCGGCCCGGGTGCCAAGGAAAACCGCCGGGCTCTGGCCCGTTCAAGGTAATCCCGGACAGCGGGGGGCCCAGGGGCGCGGGCCGGGGGGGGGGCCGGGACCGCGGTCACAGGCCAGCCCCCATTTGGACAGTGGGCCAGATTTAAAAATGGTTGCTGATCCATGCCCCATCCGCCTGGGTTGGAAACCCCCTGAGGTGAAGAGGGCCCGGGTCAGATACCCCGTTGGCGGGCAATAAAATCCCGGGAGCCCCTGCCTGGCTTTTTCCCCGGAAAAGCAGCCATCCCGCCACGGGGAATCGGCGGGGGCCCCCGGCGGGGAAAGAGGCTCGGGGCCCGAAAACGCACACATTTGGGGCCCCTTACAATACAGCAGACCCGGGAAGAGGTAAAAAAAATTTGGGTGGGTTGGGGGAAGGGCCCAGAAGGGGTAGTGGGACCCTGCTTCCATTTGTTCAAGTGTTCCCTTTTTTGCTTTGTACCCCAATGCAGTTACATCAAATGGCTCGGGCGCAGACCACCAAAGTGGCACCAAGATGCAGGGCCCGCTCTACCGGGAAGGCAAAGGAAGGCAGCAGACCTCCTCCTTAAAACCACCCCCGTTGCCCCAGATCTCGCCTGCAGTGCCCCCCGTCGTCAAGTTTCCCGGGAGGGCGTGGCTTCAGCCACAGGGAGCTGGAGGTGGTAAGTGACAGCCCCCATGGAAACTGTTGGTGGCCCCATCACTTTTCTTTTAACCTGTTTTTGTTTGAATTTTGAAACAACCTTCCCAGCATCTACCTCCCAGTCTGAAACCAGTGGGGGCCAGTGCCACCCCAAGCGCTCCCAACCCCCGGCTGATGGGGGAAAGCAGCCTTTAAAAAGCTATCTGTAGGGAGAGGTGGAAAAGGGATGGTTTTTTGTTTGCATTGCCGGGAAAAGGAAGAGGCCCTGTCTGATTTTTTTTTGTTTGTTTTGTTTTGGTCATGCTCTCTGTTTTTCTGCCTGTCTGTTTTCCCTTTTCCCTTCTTTCCTCTCCCCACCCCCTTTACTTTTCCCCGGGGCTGGGGGAAAAATTACCCAAGGAACAGCACAAGTGGGTAACCCGGGCCCCTTTCCCCCAGTGCGGGCGGAAAGCCTGTGCTGACCTCAACCCTTGGGCCCTTTGGGGTTTTTCCCCCCCCCCCAAAGCACCCCCAGCCCCAATCCCCCGACATTTTTCAGCCCCGTTTTTCCCTTTGGGATGCCACCACAGGGGGCTACCCTCACGGGGGAGCCACAGGTGCCCGGGGCCGGATCAAAGGCCCGTCCGGGGTCCGGACTCGGGCGGATGGTATTGCCCGGGGTACCTAGAGTGCCGGGCTGCAGGAAGAAGGTGGGGGGCTGGTGGCGGATATCCGGATAGCTGCACCACACCCACGGGATGATTTTCCCGCTATCTGACTTACAGGTCAGACAAAGTCTCTGATGGGGGGTCAACTCCCCAACTCTCAACTCTACCGGGCAGTCCAACATCTCTGTTCTGTCTAACACAGGTTATCCCGACATAAAGCTGATTGGGCAGATGAAGGAGTGCCAGGAAATTTGGCCACCCTCAATTCTGTCAAGCAACACCGCCGGGGAAGGGGCCCAAAAAAAGCTGTCCGGGGTCCCCAAAATTTATCCCCCCTGTAGGCCCCCCGGGCCTCGCCTCTTCTACGGGATGACCCGGTCCCCGGTAAAGTGGTTTTGTCCATCTATGCCAGGGAGGTGGCTTTGAGGATAGATGAGATCAAGGCCGGATCACCTCCATCTTTTTCTCAATCCCGAAGATGGACTCAAGAAAGGGGGCTTCCTGGCCCCTCTTCCTTCCTTTTCCTTCCTTCCCTTTTCCCCTTGCCTTTTATTTTCAGGTGACCAAGAAACCGCGGTGCAGGACGGGCCCCGGGGACTGGGGGAAGCGGGCCCGGTCAAACAGGCCCACTGCAGCCCCAGGCGCTGGCCTGCCAAAGGTCACCCAGGCTGATCGGCGAAACCGGTCCAGTGGCCCCCCCTGGTCCCCCCCGTGGACTGGCTGCTGTTCCCAGGGGGCCCCCGGGTGTCCTCTTTTTTCCACCAGTGGGAATGCTGGTGGGGCCGGTGGGACCTGATCCGGGCGGCGGTGTCAAAGGGGAGCCACCCCTTTAAAACCCCTTCGCGGGGTCTCGTTTTGCCTCTTTGGGGGACTAGGGGGACTTACCCCGCTGCACTGGCCAGGGCTGGGGGAGGGGATCCCCGGCCCGCGAAAAAATCCCATTAAAGGGACGGCCCCCGCCGCTCCCGGGGGTGCAGGGGCTGGCGGTACGGATCGGGGCCCGGGGGGTCCACTGACAACATGGGTGTCGTTTTTGGGCCCCAGAAGATCCGGGGATCCCGAAACTCGGGGGCCACCTCCCCATCTGGACCCACCTGGCTGCACCGCATCAGACCGCGCTGGTAAAGGGGGTCACCTCTTGCATTGCAGGTTCAACTTTGATCTTTTCCCCCTGCATCTGGACCCCTTCATACCTGGTAAGGGTGCCCAGAAACCCGTACTTTGACCTGTGTTTCGGGGGGTGGTGAACTTTTTATCTCTCTCTTCCCCTCTTTTTCTCCCCTCACCCTCATTGTGTCTTTGGAACCAGCCAGTGGCCCTTTTTAATCTGGAAGGCCTGGCGTGGAACAAAAACCCCGGAAAAAGGGGGAGGAGCAGACCCTGATATGGGCTGCACGTGCCCCCCACACTCCCCAGGCTGGCGCATTGTCTATACAGGAAGCCCCTTGAGTTACCCACCTCCGGTCACTGGTGAGGCGGGCGCCAGGGGTCTTCCTTTTTCGTTTCTCCCCCCGTCCCTTTTTTTATTTTATCGTTGCCTCCCCTTTTTGGTAGGGTTAGACCAGACCTGTTTTGGAACCCCTGAGTTGGGGAAATGATGGGAGGGGTCCCCGCCGGATGGGACGAAAGCGGCGGGGGCCCGTGTGGGGGGCTTCCAAGAGGGCGAGGTGGGAGGAACCTGGACCACCCCCGGGCCCTTGGGGGGACTTCCAACCTGTTTTCGCTTGGTCCCCGCCCCCCCGGCGCCCCCTAGTCTGGGGCAGCCACCAGGAACCCCCCCGGAGCGAGGCCCTTTTAAAACAGGTCCCAAAACGGGAAATGTCTCCTGACAAGTTTTGGCTACACCTGTGGAATATCATGGTGTCCCCTTTTTCCCTTTTTCTCTCTTCCCCCCAGAAGCCTTGGGGAAATGACACTGGCCCCGGTTACCAGCCGTGGTCACCCGGCCAAAATTTGGGCTGCGCCCCCGCCCCCCGGGGGCGAGCGCAATGGCGGACATCGTACCCTCTGGGACGTTTCGGGGGCGACAAGGCCCCAGTTCCCTTTCCGCCCGTACCAGGAAAGCTGGTAGGGGTTCCCCAAACACCAAAAACCATGTCCACCCGGGGGGGAAACTTTCCCGGGGGGTATCAACCTCTTTTTGGGGTTGGGCCCCATCCCTTTTTTATTAGGTGACGATGTGACTGACTCCTCTCTCTCTCTCTCTTCCCCCCCAATGTTGGGTGGTTTAAGGTGGGGGGGCTTACGAAAAAAAGGCCCTTTTGGGGGCCCTTTGGGGAGGCTGCCAAAGTTTCCAAGGGCCACCATTCGGCATAGGTGAATGCTGGGCAATTTCTGGTTAACTGATCCCCGGGAAAAAAAACCCCAAAAACCGGGGTATCCCCAGCCAAACATTTTCCCCTCAATCCCACACGGGCCCTTCCCGGCGCTACACTGCGCCCTCCCCCCCCTGCCCGTCCCTCCCCCACTCGCTGCGGGGGAGAGCGGGGCGGTTGGCCAGCCCTCCAACGGGGGGCCCCTTTTGGAAGCCTTTGGGCCCCCAGGGCCCCAGCCGTTTAACCCCCCGCCCACCCCCCCTGGTTGGAGGCGGGGAAAAGGGTGGGGGGGAGTCTTTAAACCCCTTATGACCCCAAAAATAACCCCCGCCCCCCCCCTTTGGGGGGCCTGCCCTTTCCCCTTTTAGCGGGCCCCCAACCCCGCAATGCCCGGCCAAAAACAGGAGGCCCCGGCCTTTCCCCCAAGGGGTTAAAAAAAGGGGTTGAAACTTTTTAAAGACTGGCCTAAAACAAAGGTTCCAACCGTTTTAAATTTTTTTTCAACCCCCCAAACCGGGGGGGCTGGGGGAGGAAAGCAAAAATTCGGGGGGTTTTAAATAACAATTTTTTTTTTAAAAATGTTTTAATAATTTTTTTTTATATATTAATGTTTTTCTTTTTAAAAAGGTTTCCCTTTCTTTTGGTTTTTCTTTTTTTTCCCCCCTTTTATTTCCGTACACCTCGCCTTTTTTTGGGTTTTTTATTTTTTTTTTTTGTTTTTTTTTTGCAATTGCAAAAAGGGGCTTTTTTTTCCAAGGCCCCCCTTCCCTTTTTTCAAGCTTTTTTACCCTTTTAATCAAATCTTTTTTTCCTTTTTTGGAGGTCCTCCAATTGCCCTTTTTAATTTTGGGTTTTCCCTTAATTTATTAATTTTTCATTAATTTTTTACTAATTACTTTGTTTTTTATGAATGTTATTTCATTTTTTTTTTTATAAGTGTTTGATTTCTATTAGTTATTTCATGTTCTATTTTTAATACAAATTAAAACCCAGCGCGGTGAAATACTGTCTGAATATTTTATTAATAAAAAGTAAACATTTTAGACTAAACGAAAATATGTAAAAAATTAATTGTTAAGGATCTCTCCTGTATACCACGTGTGTCAGTTGCCCTCTGGTTGTAATATGGCTAAGCTTTTGCTGAGCTCACCTTGAGCATGCAACATACAGTTGGCCATGTGAAAAGCAATCCCCCAAATAAATGCCAACCTTTTGTAGTGTTTGTCCCTGAGACTTATTAATTGTCATTGCGGGGCCTTACTAAAAATTAACGCGTTGAATTAAAATGGGAGATTAGATGGTATAACGGGGATGCGAGAAATAAAAACTGTCACTGAGGCCCCGCCAGTAAATAAGTTGTTTCCCAATTGGTTGTTTTATAGAGATGTGACCAAGTCTTGTCCCGTTAAAAAGTTTGGTGGTTGTAAGTTTCGCTTCTGGCGGAAATAAACGAAAGAAGACACCGCAGTGACACAGAAGAGAACCCGTGGATTAATAAAACCTACACAATAACTGTAACAATCGTAACAAATGAACAAAATAGAAGAGAACCCGTAAATTTAAAATAAAAAGGTTGCTTAAGAAGAAGGAAAAACACTTTCTTAAATAGTCGTTTTAAACAGTAGAAGCTGAGAAGTCCCTTTGCAAGCTAAAGAAAAAGACCCGCAGTGAACACAGAAGAAACCCGTGGATTAAATAAAACCTACACAATAACTATAAAAATCGTAATAAATGAACAATGAAACAGCGAGAATCCGTGGATTAAAAAAAAGGGCTGCTGTTTGGCGGAAGCAAAGGAAAAAGGACTTTCTTATAATATCGTTCGTTTAAAAAAGCGTGAGAACTTGAAAGCCTTCCTTCACAAAGTAAGAAGACGAAGAAGGCGTGATAAGTGTTCGGAAGGCAACTGAAGCCCTGCATTAGGGATCTGTAGTTTATTGTGTTACAGTGCTTCATATCCCGGGCCATTAATAACAATATAGTATAAAAAATGATCTCAGGGCGGATATAATTACCGGGCCAGATGTTCTCTCAGGCCTTGAGTTTGACAATATGGAGTAAATAGAACTTGAAAAGATGTATTTTTGTACATCGAGCCGCTATTGTGGTTTTGCTTGCATGCCTCAATAAGTCATCCTCCTCGCTCTTACTTTTTACCGTTTATCTAATGAATACACTGAGTATGGTTTTTTCCCAAAAAAATCATTGATGCTAATAAAGTATCCATTATTGAGTATGTAAATTTGGGAAAATATATATATACATATATATATACCCGATCAAACGGAGAATAGTGTGTTTAAAAAGCTAGAAAAAAAGGGGAAAATTTAAAATAACGTAAATATGTCAAAACAGTTTTTTTTTGTGAGTTTTACTGAGTGTTCGGTCATCAAGGATTTGATTATCATTATTTCTTTCAATCAGGTTCGTATTGTAGATGTGTTGTGTTCAGTTACATTCCGTGGTTTGTCAACGTTTAAAGATGACGGTTTCATTCATCGATTGTTCTTACTGCATCAAAACAGCTCGCTTCTTCTTTATCTGAGACCTGACACTGCATGCCGGGTTTTTTACACTGTCTTCCTTTAACGGGACATTGACTTTTCCACCGTGTGCTTTGTTTCAGCAGTAGCTGGATTTATGAAATGCTTATCAGGCCTTCATATTTTTTGCTGCCTTTTCAATTGTGTTCGGTTTTGTTCCAGGGCCTTTGGAACTGTTTCTTTTTATCTGTACTTTCGCAGTTCACGTGAGCCACTCGGGGGTACATGCATGAAGGTTCCCAGCTGTGCTGGTGCCATCTCCGCTATGTCCATGGCTGTATTTAATGTTACCTTAGTCCTGGCACTTAAAAATTTCTCGCAGTTTCGCTGAGTTTGTGTGAAACACCACCTGACCATCTCATCTTCCCCCATAAGCACAGTCCTTCACTCATGAAAATTTACCGTGGCAGTTTGCTGTTGGATTGCCGCTGACGGCGGCCTATATGGCAGGCACTAAATTACAAGCCAGCGTAGCCTGTCTATGAACTTAATTCAAAGTGTAGGTTTACATCGTGCTTTGTTTCTCAAGTAGCAGAACTCATGAATATGGTTGTATATGTCACTCGCTTGCTTCTTATTGTTCTGCTGCCTTCTCAATTATATAATGCATGTTTTCTTAAAGCTTTTTGAGGTCTTCCTGGTTTTCATGTACTGCGTGATTCGTGGGAGGTGTGATGATGTCACCGAAACTCCATCCACGCGTTGAGCTCATCTCCATTACAGTAAATGGAGAAAACAGCTTCCAGTTATGACCATTACGCGAAATTCGATATAAAACCTGCCCAACTTTTGTAAGGAAGCTGTAGAATGAACCTGCCAAATTCAGCCTTCCACCCACACGGGAAGTTGGAGAATTAGTGATGAGTCAGTGAGTGGTGAGTCAGTGGTGGTGAGGCTTTGCCTTTTATTAGTATAGATAGTTATTTTTCTTGTATTGTTTGATATTTCATTTTATAAAGCTTATTGATTGAATCATTCTGTCTGCCTTGCCTCTGTCCCGACGCCAGCTTTAAGGGCTCTCTGTTTACCTTCCGCGACGGTAATCTAGTATCGCCGTCCCTTTCTCCTTCAGACCGGTCTGCACCGCACAAACGGCTCCACAGCAAGCGTGCCTTCTTCGTACATCGAAGATCGGCACATTTTGCAGTCAACAGCCTCCTCAATGTTCTCACATGGGACCCCAGCAGAGTATGTCCCAGTCTGTAGTTCAAAGCAGTCTCTAGAGCCTGCTCTGCCTCAGGGACCACTTCCTGAATGAGCGTGTGGTTGTAGGAGCACCTCACTCTTGGTTTGTAGTGAGGCTGAAGCAAAACCAGGTTATGATCTGCTTTCCCAAAGCCAATAACGCGAGGTGGCACTGTATCCATCTTAACGTTTGATATCAGTAGATCAATAGTCCTGTTTCCCGGGTGTTACAGTCCACATACTGGGAGAAGGGAAGTGTTTTGTCCAGCATCATGGTTAAAATCTCAGAGATTAGCAAGTGCCTTAGGGTGCTGCGTTTGTAACAGCAACCGGAATGGATGATGTCACTCGCTATCTCCGGGTTCGCCGAGGGGATGTAAACAAACAACAATCACGTGTCCAAACTCTCTGGCAAGTAATAGGACGAGACTTACAGCTAACAGTTCAATGTCCCTGCAGCAATTGGAGATTTTAATGTTTACATGTCCTGAGTTGCACATCTTGTATTGACATAGAGCGAGTCTCCCTCCTTTCGCTCCATTATTTAGCTCTGTCGCTCTAACTGTCTAAACCGGTAGCTCCACGTAGCATCTGGGATGGTAGTTTGTTAGCCACGTTTCACTAAAACACAGCAAGCTGCATTCTCTGTAGTTCTGACATTTTCACCAGCACAGCACTTCATCAGTCTTATTTGTAGTGAGTTCACATTTCCAAGGATCACAGAAGGCACGACGGTTTATAATGCCATTTCTCTCAAGCTGCTTGGCATTTATCTTATCTTTTATCATTGCGCTAGCTCGGCTGCCCGACATCGCCTTCTTACCTCAGGTAAATAGGGAACCACACCGGGCATTTCTTCTCAGTGCTTTAAGTTGACTACTTGAATAGGCAGTCTTGGAGTGTAAAAATCCATGTCAAGTAGTAAAATAGTAAAAAGTGTCCAGGAGCGATTCCACATAAAAGAAAGTGGTAGAAGTGATCAGTGAAATAGAAAAAAAAGGTAAAAGATAAAGTCATACACGGAGCTGCTGGAATGGCTGACACTTGCTCGGCGCTGAAATGCATTTGGTATAAAGTATAAGTATAAAGTATGACAATTTGTGATCTAGTGCTATCAAATCTCAAGTCAACTGCTCACATTATATGTTCCAGTCAATAATTTATTCCAAAAATTGACAGTTACTAATATTAAGTTGAATTTTTGTTTGACTATTGTAACTAATTTTATAAATAAAACTCACTGAAAGGGGAACGACAAGAAGGCCAAAAAAAAAACTAACACCAAATTTTGCTCTAGTGACAATTTTGTGAATGCTACCTAAAATATATTTGACTTACTGTAACTTGGAAATTGCACGCCATTATTCTCACATAAACTAAATCTCTAGGATGGCTTCTATTATACAGGTGGTCCAGATCTAATTATGCAGATCCAGATCGTCTGGAAGACTTTGATTTATCTGGGGACGATTCCAGTTCAGCGCAAGACAATTCTTCATGTCGCCAGTTCACACACTTCTTGATGGTCCTGGATTTTTCAGGTGATTTTCTATGTAATAAACTTAATAAGTTAATAAGTACACAAACTACTGCATTTTCATTTAAAAACAGCATTTTATCATGAAAACAAACTGTCCACACTAGTGTTTTCACATTGATTAGAAAATTAACTCTTCATACTAAAATGGCCCAAAACGCATATGATGTAGACCAGGGTGGGCATTGTCAGTCCTGGAAGGCCACAGGGCTGTAGTTTTTGTTCCAAAACAATTGCTCAATTTGAAACCAATCCTGCCAAATTCAGAACTTATTTAATTTTATGGCTTCTTAGTCCGAATGTTAGGTTCTTGTATCTTTCAAAGGATATCATCCAAATGATTTGAAGGCTAAAACAGATAATTTTGAGTCTGTCAATTTTCCTATTAAGTGTTTTATTAAACCAAATTGTGCATGATGAATCCTCACAGGTCTAAATGGAAACAAGTTAAACGGAGAACTATTGGCTCTTTGTCATTTGCATCTTATTGCTATAAGGAGCCATTAAAACACTGAATACCTGTTTAAGACTGAAATAAGCAATTAAAAGGAGAACCTAACAAGGGAGACCGCTAAATGAAACCACTTATTGTCACTTGAGAAAAGTGCTTCATCAACAATAATTGACTTCTCATTAAGAAACAGGTTGCAACACAAACCTGCAGCAGCTGCCCTCCAGGACCAACATTGCCCACCACTGATGTAGACATTCAGCGATCAGCAGAAAAATCCTTAAAGGAATGGTAAGGCCACTGATCACCAGATTTATAGCAGAACTATAGCAATGCAGGCAGCTTCAAACTGTACAAAATGCAATATAGATGCATGCAGAACAGTAATGCAACAAGTGCCAAGCAACTTATCTGTGTTCTGTTAGAATATGGTTGTCTTTCATGAAAAGTGACCAATCAGGAAATATGATGTGGAATGAGCAAGATCCAATAAGGGATCCAGTCTGCATTTTAGAAGTCAGTATTTTCATCTATCCACACCAAACACTGTTTTTAGACATACTGTATACAGCTTTGTGAGTTTTTCAGATGTCTCTATTTTCGATCTTTAGAAATGCCAGTGTAGTGTGGGTGGAAGGTGAAAATGGAGACTAATGTCTTGTTTTAAACACAGCCACATGTTCCAGTTTGATTCTCCATTGTATATGCTCACATAAGGAACAATGTGAGAAACACATAGATCTTGAGGCACTCTTAATATTTTTATCCAGTGTACATAGTTATAAAGTACCTGAATCAGTTTATTTATTAGTTTTATATTGTAACTCCTTTCCATGTGGTACTGAGCTGGAACACATTCTTAATGGCCTTTACTTTCCATCATGATAATTGACTGGCGAGAGGGTTAGAAAGTCACTTGCATATGTGGCCATTTAGTGAAGATAATACTTTACAACAATTACCTATTTCATTAACTTTCAATGAAGTCCAGTGTTCTTCAGATAGCTTAATAATTTATCCCTTGATATTGACACTCTATTCTTCTAGTGAAACAATTCTGAGAACCTGGGTGGATTGAAACCTTCATCCATATTGATCTGTAAATAATGAGCTTTGGAAAATTGGGACTATGTTGCAGTCCATTAATCACAATTACAAGCAACTACTAAAACTCTGGTAATCAAACGTTTTTCAAACAGTAACTGTAACTTTTGTCAGCATTTGAAAAAATTAAAAAATTTGTACAAGGGGACGTTAAGTTGTTCAAATTTTTTTTTTGCTAAGGGGGGCATTCCCATTTCCCCTAAAGTTTTAAGGGGAGTGAGAATAAGTTATTGTTTTTGCCGGGTCCACTTGGGTTTTAAATATGAAAAAAGGATGACTAGAAGGATGATTTTCAGGGCAAGATAAATTTTTGGTTAATTTAAGGGAAAAAGGCCCTATCCTTTCCCAACCCCCCCAAGGGAAAAGGCGGGGCATCAGTTGGGGGTGTTTTTCAGCTGAGGGGAAAAAGGCAGGGGAATCCCAAAGGGGAAAAATAACCGGGCAGGATATCATGGACAAACTCTCCAGAGTGCTAAGGACCTCAGCTGGGCTGAAGGTTTACTTCCAACAAGGGTGCCCTAGTCCCAGCTAAAATAATGAAGGGTGCTAACAACAACCTCTTCTGCTTAAAATGGGCCCAGCCAGGTCCAGCAAACCTTAAACATCTCTGGAGAGCCAAAAATGGCTGTCCACCAATGGTTTACCATCCAGCCTGACAGACTAAAAGGATCTCAAGGAGGATGGCAGAGGTCCAAACAGTTTAAAACGTTGATCTTTAAAAGACCCATGGTTGTATTACTAAAGGTGCTTCTACAAAACTCAAAGGTCTGATACTTGGGGCCATGTGATATTTCAGTTTTTTTTTAAAAAATTGCAACAATTTCAAAAATTTTTTGTCTGTCAATATGGTGCTGTGTGTACTTAAAAGGGGAAAAAATTTAAATTTTAAAAGTTTTAGCAATGGCTGCAATATAACAAAAGTAGAAAAATTGAAGGGTTGGGACTTTTTCCTTACCCCCTGCATCTATTTCCATTAATTACCAACTATATAGTGAACAGGAACGTAAAGAGTTAGGTGGCCTGATATGTATACAGCAAAAAAAAGGTCAAATTATAAACAAACATTCATAATCCATTTTATTGGGGTGGAGCGGAAGTGGAGGAACGCTGGGAAGGACCGCAGGGGGGATGGAAGGATAGTCAAGGGGCGAGATGGCGGAGAAGGGCGGAAGTCCCCGGGGATCCCTCAAGCCTGGGTTTTCAGGAAGTTTTCTTTCTGAGGAAAACAGAGAGAAAGTTAATACCCCGCCCCTTCCGCGGCAATTCCCAGGTGCTATCGAATCCCAATCCGGCTGCCTACCCCGGGCGTGCCGATCCCCCTAGCCCAGGACCGCAAGTGACGGACCTAACCGAGATGGAATGGGGGGACGGCATTTGGGCCGAAGGGGGCCGCCGATAAGTGGGCAGTGAACCTCGGCTGAAGGGCCAGAAAAACCCCTGGTGACGTGTTCACTCTTGTGTAAGGCATCCACTGAAGTGCAGCGTGAATCAGTCACAGACGAATTAGCAGGGAATGGAGGGTCACCCATAATGGCCAAGGCCTCCTCTCACTGCACGAGGTCTCCCGGGGCCATCGTTCCGCTCAGGTCATCACGGGTGCTTACACCCCAGCTTTGCTCAGACGGGGCCAGGCCTTGTCCGAGCGTAGTCTGGAGGAAGGGGCCCAAAATGGGCGTCCGTTAAAACGGGCCGCTTTGGCTCTTTAGTCACTGACGCTGTTCTGCCTTGTGTCCACACCGTTTGGGGCCTTTTTTGTCAGGTTAGTAAAGGTTTCTGCTTTTGGGAGCAAGGGAACAACGCAGTCCCAAGCCCAGAAAGCCTACCCGTTCTTTTTTGGGGCCATTCAAGATGTCTTTAATTTGGAGGGTCCAGGGCCCTGTCTTGTCCCACGTGCCTTAATATTGGCCTCTTTTAAACCAAAAACACTTCCGGGGTTTATGCAGGCCCTTTTTGCAGTGTTCGAGGACAGCTGCACCTGCAGTAGATCTTCCATGCGAAAAGATGGCCCCATCAGGTAGTGAATTTATAGGACTGAGTGGGGTTTGCACTCTTCACCAGGTTGGAAATCCCCCCGCAGCCCCAAAAGGGAGGACCTTGCCCCAGTGCCCCTTAGGCGGGGCGTTTTTCTGGGATCCCTTAAAGGGGAAATTTCCAAAACCTTTTGCATTCAAGGGTATCAGATAAACCCCCCGGCCCCAAACCCCCCCCTTTTTTGGGGGGGAAACCCCGGGGGCCCCGGGCAAAAAAAAAGGGGCAGCAAACCCTCTGGGGGACCGGAACAAAAAGGCTCCACTGAAGGCAGCGTGTACCCCTCACCAGGCGGCCGAATAATTTTTAATTATTTAAATTATTAAATTTAATTATTAAATTTTTTATATTTTTAAGGTGGAAAAAATCCTACCCAGGTTTGGTACCACGCCCAGGCCTGGCCGAGGGTCTACACCCCCAAATTGGCCCGTTACCAAGTCCCCGTTGGGGCCTTAGTTGAGGTTTTTGCCTTGGGGGGGGTTTTTATGAGGCCCTTCTTTGACTCATTTTTTAAAAAGGTCTCTTTTTAGGGGAAAAAAAGAAACCCAGCCCCAAAAACCCCTTACCCGCTTGATTTTGGGCCATTCTAAATGTTTTTTTAAAATTTTGGGGTTAGGCCTTCCTTTCCCCATCCCCCTTAATTTGGGCTTTTAATCCCAAAATGGGTTTATGAGCCGTGCTTTACCATTTGAAACGTGCAATTTTTAGTAGATGTTCCCAAAGTGGAAAAAGATTTAATCATCCGGTAGTATTTTAAACTGGGGGTTTTTGATTTCTTCAGCGCTTTGTCCCTTTACCAATGGAAAACCCTTCCACCCATCCCATTAAACAAGGAGTTTTTATTTGCATGCCGTTGGAATTGAAAAACCCTGCAAATGAAGGTATAAACGGAGGATGCCACGTCCAGGGGTGCAAAGCCCATGGGGGGCACAAATTAATTTTGTTCACCCAAATGTTACAGAAATTACCAAATGCTTTAGCAGGCCAAATGGAAAGTTCAAGGGGGAAAAAAGTCCTCCCTAAGTTTAAGTTGACCTCGCCTTTTTCCCCTGGGTATTGTGGTCTCATTACCCTCCGTGGTGTTATTGGGAATTGAACCCCACCAGGGGATCGCATTCCGAAATCAGGATTTTTGGGGTATCCTGAAATCTTTGGTTAGCTTTCACGATTTAAGGGGATTTAAAAAAATGATTTTACCAAAATCTCATCTTCCCAGAGGTTAACAGAGTTGACAAATTTTTTGGTGGATTACGGGGCCCCAATTGAAGCAAGCCAACCCGGAAGGCCCTTTTGGGACTCCCCAGTGGGAGGGGCCCGCCCCTACCGGCCCGGGTTTAACTTGAAGACAATTCGGGGGTTTTACAGCCCGGCCCTTGGGACTTTCCTGCCCGGAAGGGCCTGCCTTGTGAGTGGTCCGCAACCTTCTCCTGTTAGCCTCCCCTTCAGCCTTAGGATGTGAGGACGCTTGTGATTGAAAAATGGGAGCGCTGGAGGGAGGCTGTTGTTGCAAAGGCCCAGTGGGGAAGGGAAATTCCCGCCTCCGACTAAATTGGCATCTGTGCGGTTAAAGGGTTGACACCCGCCCTTTTCAAAACAGACGAGCTTAAAGTTAAACTCATTTCCCATTTCCCAGATCCGTTTTAACCCCTTCCTGAAGGCCTTGCAAATTCTTACGCCAACCCAATTTCCATTGTTCCGTGGGATGTTTTAAAATTGCAGCTGGTGGAGACGCATAGTCCATGAAAGGAATTACTTTGGGCCCCCGGTTTTTCCCTCCAATCGACCCTATTTTTTAGGGAACCAGGAAAAGGGTTTAAAAGGGAAGGGTCCCCCCTTAACTAGGGGTCCACTCCCTATTTGAGGGCCTCCCTGGAACCAAGGGGTTAAAGGGGCTTTTTTTTCAAAATTTTCCCTGAGGTGGGAGGAGTGGGTCTGGCATCCAAATTGGGAAGGGGCCGCTTGGAAGCAGAACTTTTCCCCCGACCTCATGGGGCCCCGGGATGTCACTAAAGGGGCAAAGGTTCACCCTGAAACGTTGCGTTGGCTGTTGGCGAGAAAACGTTCACGGGGGAGGTAAACCACGCTTAAAAGGGGGCCGGGGGAAGACAAAGAAGGGAGGGTTTGAAATCGGAAAGGGCTTTTGTTTTTTTTTGTGAATTTTGGTCAGGTGTTGCAGATGATCAATAAAATAAGGGTTACCCCGGAAATACCTTTGAGGTGGGTTGTCATACCAAAACCTCGGGAACAAATGAATTTTTCTAACCGTCTTTCCAAAATCACTAAGGGCCCCGCGGGGAATTTTAGGGACTAGGGCCGAGGTGGCGCCTAGGAGGTGAGCATGTGCCAACTTCGCATATCTCCCGCCGGAAGGTGCGCGGAATTAGCAACAACTTCCGCACCTCGCCCTCATGGGTAGCCACTTTCGGTACAACAGATCATTCTCAAGGACAAAGAAGGGTTCCCGCGGTGTGGATCCGTCCGCTGTTGAGCTGTTAGGCAGAACGACGCATTCGGGCAAAGCGCAGGGAGTCATCATTCCACTGCTCCCTCTTAAAGGAGGCGGCGTGGACGAAATTGATGGTCCAGGCGCCGAGGAGGTCTTGGGCCTGGGCCGGGAAGAGTTCCTGGCTAGTCCCTTCTCCGCGGAATCTTCGGGTCAAGGTCCGTAGCCACGGAAGGTCCCCGAGACACCAGCGCCCATAGGGCCTGCCCTTGTGCACGGCGTGGAGGCCGCGGGAGGGTGCCTTTTCCCCTCATAACAAGATCCAGAGGCCCGGGGGCGGAATGGCTTACCGCTGATTCTTTTAGACCAGTCTTGTCCCAAAATCACTGGGAAGGGGGTCAGGTAACACAGCGACCGTCATTTGGATTGGTTCCCCTTCCAGGTGACATAGCAGTGGCGGAACGATATGACCTAGTCCCCCATGCACACAGTGACCAACAAATGCTGTTTTAACCACTGTTGCGGTAAGACAAAGCGGAGCAACAATGGTAATGTTGCTGCGGAATCAAACAAAGCCACCACGGCGTGCCCATTTAGCAACACCACTCCCGTGTTGGACTCGCCAAGGGATGCGGCGGGTACAATACCTCTCCGACGACGTCCAGCTGCAGTCCATAGGCTCCGGGCGGTGATGGGGCAGTTTGGTAGCAGGTGACGGTCTCGCCACACTTGAAACAGCGGCGGTCCGGCCTCTCTGGCTCTGGCTGGCGCTTCTGCAGCGTCGAGGGCTTCGGGGTGGCCGCCCGTCCCTGCGGTTCCCGAGCAGGCTTTTCTGACCCCCAAGTCGGAGGACCGCCAACTGGCGCTCCAGGGCGTCGAGGAGGCCCGACATGTTCTGTAGGCGTGTCCCGGACCTGCTGGGCGAGGGAACTGGGCATGCGTTGACCAGGCCTTCACAGGCCACCCGCTCGACCACTTTCGCCCGGGTCCCTCTGGCGTAGCCAGCGGCCCATCTTGCCCCAGAACTTCGAGCGCCTGGGCGCGGCAGGCTTTTCGGGTCAAAGACCCAGTTCCGCCATTCAGCCGCCTGCTGGCCGGGCTAATGCCGTAGCGGGCCAGTATTTGGGCTTGAGGAGGTCGTAATCAGCGGCCTCCTCCTCAGGAAGGTCATAATAGGCCC
Source organism: Polypterus senegalus (assembly GCF_016835505.1). Classification (NCBI taxonomy): domain Eukaryota; kingdom Metazoa; phylum Chordata; class Cladistia; order Polypteriformes; family Polypteridae; genus Polypterus; species Polypterus senegalus. The sequence goes on from NW_024384810.1 coordinate 25,862, forward strand.
GCTGCGCGGGTCCCTTCAGGTATGGCGCCAGAATGGACGCCCACTCGGACCGCTGCCACTTTCGTTCGGGTGGCCGTCCTCTCAAACATGCCCAGGTAGGCATCGGCGTCCTCGGCGGGCCGCCGGACCAAGGAGGAGGCTGCCTGGGCGGAGTCTGGCTCGCCGTTGGGCCTCTACCAACCTGGCCTCGTGGCCTCCAGCTCCCGGGTGGTGGTGGCTTGCGCCTGCTGCAGCGCCTGGAGCTGGCATTCATGGCCTGCAGCACGTGTTGAGGTCCTGTCCCTCCGTCATTCGGGATCTCTATCCTGCCGACTCGCCACTTGTAAAGGACCGAGGAGACAGTAATAAGGTTGGGGTTTTCCGGCCCGTATATTGTATACAGCAAAAAACAGGTCAAAATTATAAACAAACAGTTCATATCGCGCGCGCCGACTCCTGGCGTGCGGCCATTTTATTGGGGAGGAGCGGAAGTGGAGGATGCTGGGAAGGACGCAAGGGAGGATGGGAAGGATGGCGTCAGGGCAAGATGGCGGAGGAAGGGCGGAAGTACGCGCACTGCGTCAATCCAGGCCTATGGTGCAGGAAGGTCTTTCTTTCTATGAGGAAGCAGAGGGAGAAAGTTAATACCCGCCATTCCCTGGCGAATGGTTTCCAGGTGCTATCGAATCAATCCAAGGCCTCCTACTGCGCGCGTCGCGTGACAGCTGATAGCTTTGCTAACATAGCAGCTGTGTAACATAAGTTGAATTCCTCCTTTGTGCGGTGTTGATATGTTCTGCAAATGTTCATGAAGGTTAGTTCCAAGAACTTAGTTTTCTTCAACTTGACTTCAGATTGATTGTTAAGTCTAAACTGACCCAATGTCATGAAGTGTGAACCATTCTAAGGTGGTAGCATTGGGCACAAAACCTAGGGGTACACATACAAACTCAGACAGGAAACATCAATTTAAAGTCACCAGTGAACTTAACATGATTGTGCTGGTAGGAAAGCAGAGTACCAGGAGAAAAATATTTAAACATAAGGAAAATTCATATAGACTGTGACTGAGCTGAGAATTGAATATAGTCTTCTAATGGTGATACTGCAGCTCTATCCACTGTTTCATTCTATAATATAATATAATATAATATAATATAATATAATATAATATAATATAATATAATATAATATAATATCCATCCATCCATTATCCAACTAGCTATATCCTAACACAGGGTCACGGGGACTGCTGGAGCCAACCCCAGCCAGCACAGGGCAGAAACAAACCCCGGGCAGGGTGCACACACACACACACACACACACAAGCACAATTTAGGATCACCAATGCACTAACCTGCATGTCTTTGGACTGTGGGAGGAAACCGGAGCGCCAGGAAGAAACACACAAAGACACAGGGAGAACATGCAAACTCCATGCTGGGAGGACCAAGGAAGCAAACCCAGGTCTCCTAACTGCAAGGCAGCAGTGCTACCACTGCACCACCGTCATGCCTGTATATTATATTATATTATATTATATTATATTATATTATATTATATTATATTATATTATATTATATTATATTATATTATAAAGCGTGGAATGAATAATTTTGCTACCTCATGGATGTACCCTGGGTTTTATTCCCACACCATGTCATGGCCAGTATGGATTCTTCTTATTCTACCCTTCTCAGTGTGGAATTTCCTCTGTGTACTTCAGTTTTTCTCCGATATGTCCAAAGATATATGTGTGAGGGTTAACTTGTGTATCCCAATTGGCCCTGGGTGTGGGTGTGTAATTGACTGGGCCCTGCTTTGAACTGACATTTTGTCACAATTGGAACTCCAACTTTATTATCTTGTGTACAAATTAGAAATTCTTACTTGCTCTGCTTAGTACCCCCATTACCCTGAAGTGGACTAAAGTTACATCCATGCTACTATGTTTTTGTTTAAAATGCAGGTATAAGTCTCCATTTTCACTTTTCATCCACACTACTATTGCATATTTAATCCCTGAAAATGGAGACTTTTGAAAATGATCTCCAGTGCTATACATTTTTGACAACTTTGGTGCAATGTTGCAGTGTAGATGGGTGAAAGCAAACAGTTTTGAAAATGCAGATTCTAATCATGCTCTGATTTGTTTGTACTAATTACATGGCCCATTCATGATTGGTTTTCTTAGCCGTTTTGCTCACCTTATACTTGTGTGTTGCTCTCAATAACAATTCCACCTCATCATCATTCCAAACAAAATTATGTTTTTTGTATTTGTCATTGCTGTTCTCAATGTGTAAATACAAGCTGCAAATGAATGTCTGGCATGGAGGAAATGTGCTCTACTTGTTTCCAGTGGTGCATGCATACACCGTGTAGGTGAAAGGCTACATCTATTCTGTTCTTACATTCTCAGAAACATAGTACATGATTGGAGAATTAACTAAATAGAACTTTAGCATATATGTCCTCAATGAGAAAGAAGTTTCAAGGAGGAGAAAAAAAGAGATCATCTGTGCCTTATAGGTAATGTGAGAGATGGGCAAATGCAGCACTGCCCCTTCAGTGTGATATTGTTGTGTTCTATTTACCTCAGGCGTTGGATGTTGGAGTTGGGAAAGACATCACACCAAGTTGACCGCATTCCAGTAAAACATTCAGGAAGCCAATATGGGCGTGTCCATGAAAATCTTTGTTGTGCTTGTGCATCAAAATAAATAGCAGTTAATAACAACACATTACACTGTATTTTGTATATCCAAACATCATAGCAACATGCCCACAGATAGAGGTTGAACAGCAGGGTGTGTACAACTGATTTAGTGTGTGGTGGATGGCTGGGGCCCTGCCCGACGGGCAGCCCCAATAGCGGAAGGACAGGAAGTGGAAAGGGCATTTTTAGAGCAATACCTTCCTCAGAACATGAGAGGGCAGCCCCGGCTCCGGCAGAGCCACAGGTTTGGAGCTTAGAAGAGCAACCTTGCTGGGGTGCTGGGACAGTTTCTGAGCCCTGGGTTGTAGCATTTCCGCCACACCGGAAGTGCTGCCAGAATAAGGTCTGGGAGCACTTGGAGCACTTTCGGGTGCCCTATAAAAGGAGCCCCCTCACTCCATTCAGGAAGCCATAGTTGGCAGGAGACAAACGAAACTTGCTGTTGAGAGAGGAGTAGAGGCAGCAGACTGAGAGAGAAGAAAGGACTGTGATTGTGATTGTGCCCTGTGTTCTGTAGTGGGAGCAAAGGGAAAGTGCTGCCTCACTTAAAATTGTGTCTGTGTCAAGGTCAAGGGGGCTGTGCATGCCCTGGATTCCACAAATGAGACACAAATAGACAGAAGTGCTAATAAACAGTATAATACTACAGCTTTCACTAAATTTCGCAATGTACACTGCCATTTTGGACTGACATCATAATCTGAAGCCAGACAAATTCAGACTTGACAGACCAACCCCTGATTTTCGAGTTGAAATCTGACTTGATGGGAATGTTCCAGTTGAAAATTCTGGCTATGCCCTTGAAATGGAAGACAGCATATGTCTTTGTTCACTGATAAGGAATCTTCTAAAACTTGCCGGAGGAGCCTTTTTTCATTATCATTTTTGATTGGTGCCTAATCTTTTTTTCATGGAGACCATGTTGCATGAGGGTTAAAGGAAGAGTGGTCCTTATATTAAGGGGAACAAAGAAATCCACCTTCTCACTTCTTTGATGGTGGCATCCACTGAGAACACTAATGCTTGTTGGGTTCTTGCAGTGTTATGGTGCAGATTTCCTTGCCTGTAGATTCCAGGGCAGAGCTTTGGGTCTTGTGCATCCTTTTAAATGGTGTAGAGGGTCTCGCTTTGCAGACAGGAAAAATCAGAATGCTTTTGCAGCAAATGACCTTTATGGCTTCCGTTTTATGTTACAGGGATGCACAGCTGACTTATCTCTGCAATGGTTAAACAAGATTGGCAATTTCTGACTGGCAGAGAAGAACAGTTCACTGGTGGGAGGAAGTGATAAAACACAAGGCGAGAGAAAGAGAGAAAGCTGTGAGGGAATGTAGCAATGTGACAGAGGAAGATTTGCCACTATTAACAATTCAGAGAACTGTCCTTTTGTTTGAGGATAGTTGTAGTTTAGCATATTTATGGTGTGCACTGAAGTTTGTCTGTCATTATGGGTGAGGATTCTAATAAAATAACGTAAAATAATATCCGTTGAGTTGGAAACAACTATCATTTCTAAGTCTATGCTGGGGTGTGTAGGTCACCAGGACCCCATCAGAGTGTCAACAGAAATGAATCCTCACACCTCACTCAACTGTTACTTAAAATCTAAGTAGCTTTTTTAATAACTGTTAACCAAAAATTTGAGTCCAGCGGCCTCTTGTGGTTCACAGCTGATTATTTATTACCAGAACAGGCAAGTGACTTGAAACTCTAGTAAAGAAGGATTTGGTGTACTTGTTTTCTTTTTAATAAAAAAAGTGTAAATGAATCCTAAAATTACTTTGGGCCTTTGTATCACACAGTACCTCTTTTATCTTAAGCCCATGTTTTAGAAGATTGAGAAAATTCTTTTAATTTGAAACATCTGACTTGACGATTAAGTATGGTTGTTTTCTCCTCCCGAGTGGTGAAGCAAGATTTATATCTCATCCTTCCTGGGATTTGGGGCACTTGAGCTTAGAGCTGTTTTGGCTCCTGAACAATGCCTGAAAACAAGGCCTCTGTTTTTATTACTCACAGTAGCAAATGAACGAAAGGAAATTGGGCTTAATTTAAGTTTAAAAAAAACGTTTCTGTTCTTTCTGATCATTGCAGGTGTACCTTATATAAGAGTCTGTGCTGGCAAAGAAGGTTCAGCTTGTTATGGGGTTAAGAGTAACCAGCTGTGCCATGCTGGCTGGCCCCAAGTGGTGACTCCTTGCGGGACCTAATGGTGGCAGAGCAGGCGTATGATTTATAAAGTAAGCTCAACAAACCATACTCGTTTGAGCTGTGGGCTTTAAGTCATTCTTCTCACCATCTATTGGATTGCTGAAGAACTGAAAAGGCATTCTTGTTACTCTTTAAATGGTCCCTCTGGGTGGCAAGAAGACAGATGCCTATATTTCCACAACTCCACCTGGATTAAGAATTTTTCTCTTCATTATCAGCATTCATAACTTTTCTTCATTTTATTTTGAAATTTCTTCTAAGTTTCTCTTTCTTTCTTTGTCTGTTCATATTTTATTACTAATTTCTTTGTTGACTTTTTGATTTTTTGCTTTAGGGTGGTGCATAAATAGTGTCCTAGGTTAGAATGCTGCACTAGGTCATGGTCCTTGTGGACTTCCTCTCAGCGTCTATGTAAGTTTTCCTCCCAAATACCTAATGATCAACAATTTACGTTAATTTGCTGATCCAGATTGTGTACATGAGTAGGCCCTGGAATGGTCTGGCACCCTGCTCAGAGTAGGCACCTACTGTGCAGATGAGGCTACTGGGATAGGCTTTGACACCTCCTGAATCTCTGTTAACTGAATTCATTGAGGTCCAGATGATTATGCTATGTGTATCCCTGCAATTCTTTTAAAAACTTATCTATCTACTTTCCCCAAAACACATAGTCACACTCTTGCACCTCACACGGCACACAATCCCATTCTCAACTTTTTTTGAATTCTAATTTTTCTCTTCATATCCTTAAAACTGATTTGAACTGAAGACATTGTATAAATATTTCTGGAATTCCAGTCCTCCCCAACGCCTTCCTAATGTAGGTGCTTACTGCAGATTTATACTTTCCATGATCTCTACTCTGTAACTTTATTATATCCTTAATTATGATAAGAGTGTCTGATCCACAAACTTGGTCACAATGAATGCTGGGTGGAACAGTCTTTTAAAGATGACTCTGTCCAGAATAATAACTTTTATTACTTTCACTACAAAATGCATTTGTAGTGGTATTAGGCGCTATCCCACCGCAAGAACTTTTTCAGGAACCAAGGACTTTTTAGCAACTCTGGAAGTTTTATAGCATTCCCACCATAAGGAACTCAGGGCATTTCTTTTTCCTGGTTTGGAGCTCCTGGTACTTTTTTTAGCTCCTACTCCAAGGTATGTACTTCTTGTTTAAACAGGAACTATCACAGGTGATAAATTATGCTGATTGAATGACCACAAGCACTGGCACCATCTTACAAATCTTTTGCTAGTTTGAACTTTAGAGAGTTATCAGTGAACTCTTCATAGCTACCTCTCAAGTGCACTGCACTATACACTTTTGTTATCTCGCCTTGTACAATTTCGCATTAGGAATTTGTTAGTTTTAAGCATACCCTTGGGGTCAGAGCGCAGGGTCAGCCATTGTACAGCGCCTCTGGAGAAATTGAAGGTTAAGGGCCTTGCTCAAGGGCCAAGCAGAGTAGGATCTCTTTTGGCAGTGATGGGGATTTGATCCAGCATCTTTCAGGATACCAGCGCAGATCCTTACACCACATTAAAGCAATAAGATCTGGGAGTCCTCTATAAAATTCCAATGCACTGTGCTTCCCACCACATCACTCTTCATAGCTGCCTCCCAAGGTGCACAGCACCATGCACCGCATAGAAGTAATAATCTCCTTAAGAATTCACAATCGCTTCAAAACAATAAGGTACAAGGGTTCCCCATGAGTTCCCAAACGCTCCTCACTTCATTCTGCATCACTCTACTTTTGCACCACATAGAAGCAATTATCTCTTGAAGAAGTCGATGCTTCAAAGCAAAAATGTGCAAGGGTCCCCCGTGAATTCCCAAACAGTCCTCACTTTGTTCCACATCACACTACTTTGGGCATTGCATATTCTGCATAAAGGTTACAGCTAAGGTAAGGAACACACGAAGTGGCCAAGGACCACAGCTGGCCTAGGACCTACATCATATGGAAACAATTGTTTCCTGAAAACAAAGTTCCTGCCATTGGGAAATGTCTGTTATCATGAGGAACAGAGATATCAAAATTTCTGATATGATGGGCTTCAAAGAGACCCAGCTTGAATAAAATATTAAATTGCTCTCACTACATAATCCTGATTTTAATTATTGAGTCATATGGTAACAATGTCCGGAATGTTTGTATTTTTAATAAAATACTGCTAAATTAACCATTTTCAGAAAAGATTTTTAACGAAGGCCTGCCTCTTTCTACAGAATTGCTAGATACCCACACTGGCCTAAACACTTAAGTAATACAGTAAAACATAAAGTGGGCCTAATTGGTACATTTTTTTAATTTTATTTCTTCTGGTGGCAGTCTCATGTGCCTTCAGTGCACGCCACTTGATCCAATTGCCAGGGTAAACTATCCTATCGTTAGGGGGTGTGGTGCCCTTGTTTGTCACCTTTGGTAATTGCAGAGATGGGTTTAAAAGCTGTCCACCTTGCTGTGTCTTTATTCGAGCAGCTGATGCTAAAGCTCTTGTGAATATCTCTTGATTTCTGATTTGATCTTTTGCTTTCCTGACTTTCATTTTGTCCTTTAGTCTTCAATTTTTGTCTTGCACTTTGGCTTTATTGTTTCAGCACTTATTTGATTTCTCAGTTTGATCTTTTTCTGTTTTGTGTCACGCTCCTGGTTTGCCCTTTAAAAATCATGTCAGTCTACTGACACAACACAGCCCATCAGGCCAGAGCAGTGACCTAACTTATATCATTATGAAAGTGGTAAGAAAACAAAAAATCAACAAATAATACCTCCTTGAGACAGAGATACAATTACTAATTTCTGGAAAGGTAAGCACTGAGTGATTCTGGTTGAAGTGGGGAAACTAGGAATTCTGAAGGCCAGGTTTCAAGAATACAACAAACAGATCCCTGGTCAAATAACCCTCTTTAGATTAAAAAAAATAGGCTTCCTTAGAACAGCCCATATACAGAAAAATTCTGAAAGGTCTTGAAAATTGGAAAATGAAAATTAACATCTTATGATTTGGTAAATATGATCAGTAAAGATTAGTGAAATAAATCCATCCATCCATCCATCCATTATCCAACCCGCTATATCCTAATTACAGGGCCACAGGGGTCTGCTGGATCTAATCCCAGCCAACACAGGGCGCAAGGCAGAAGCAAATCGCAGGCAGGGCACACACACCCACACACCAAGCACACACTATGGACAATTTAGGATCATCAATGCACCTAACCTGCATGTCTTTGGACTGTGGAAGGAAACTGGAGTACCCGGAGGAAAACCACGCAGACACGGGGAGAACATGCAAACTCCATGCAGGAGGACCGGGAAGAGAACCGGGTTTCCTAACTGCAGTGGCAGCAGCACTACCAACTGTAGCACCGTGCTGCCCAGAAATTAATACACATAACAATAATCTGATTGCTAATAATACACCTTCAAAAAAACAGTGATAGTTTGTGGAAAATCCAATCATTCCAGGCATGAGGTGAATCGAGAAAATGAGTCTGAGGCTAAAGAGAAAAGAAAACATAGGCTATTCTGAGAAAGAGAACAGTCTCCCTTTAAAGATTTAAAACATGTCCCTTTCACACATTTGCACACACAATATCAGGTTCATAAAAAATCTTAGGATTCCAGCATATAATTTTCTCTACATAAGGTTGTGATTAGCAGATAGATTGAAATAGAAGGATCATATTGTAACAGCACTGACTCTTGCATCAGTGGGACTGACTGAGTCAGCAGCAGTAAGATCTGATACTCCATCCTTCAAATCAGCAGCATCAGTACCAGCCACATACACCAAATGTGAGCCTGCCACAGCTACACAATCACTATTCTAGTGTGGCGAAGTGAGCCATCCTTCTAAGGATAGTGAGCTACCTAAAACAGCAATAAAATGACCAAGAATTCAATGGGTCAGCTCTGGTATTCACCACACATTGTTCCAATATCTTATTAAAAACAGATATATTCTGAGGTACAAATGTGTGCTACAAAGCCACAATTATTACCTTTGTAGTACAAAATGTACTAAAGCAATGGGCATCTAGGATTATATTAAGTTTCCTTCAAATTGAGTTGTTTTTCAGTTATTGTGCAAATAGGTTTCTCTCATCCTGACACACATTCCTCCAAAAGTAATCAAATCATGTTCAGGGGCTCCTTAAAGTTGCAAATTCATTAAAATCTTAAACTCTACATTTTGTCCCTCTCTCCATATGAATATATAAATGCAGTATATACTGAGCCAAAACAATATCACCACTTCCATACGAAATTAATGACATTGACCATCTTGTAGCAATGGCACGTGTCACATGTTAAGCTGATATTTGGTACTTGCAGTTGACATGATGAATGCAGAAAATATGGGCAGGTGTAAAGAACTGACTGACTTTTATAAAGTCCATATCATTATGAGTCAGAGCCTTTCTGAAATGTCAAGGATAATGGGTTTGGGCACGGTTTCTATCTACTGACAGTGGTCTGTGGAATGAAAACCACTAACCACTTGGACATGCCAAGACCCATCAATGTGATATATCAGTGGTTCTTAGACTTTTTCCTTGAAACCCATTTTGCCTTTTGTGCATCTGCATCACACATTATCCAGGTAGGTAAAAACCTAAATAATCAGATTGTGATTCAGATCTAAGAATATAATACTGTACTCCAATTAATGTAACTCAAGGGTTAACTAAATATATCTTAAAGCTGAATGCGCAAAAAGTCTTGCCTCATCATGGAGTTACCAACATAATTTTCCATGGTTAGATCAAGGTAAATGAGCAATGAACAGCCCTCCTGAAACCAGGGATAAACTGACAGCAAAGCCCACACACACCCCTCCTCTGAAGTGGTACAAAGATCAGTACCACAATCCGCAAAACACCCCTCTGAATGAAGCAGTTTTCAGAATAATGGGAGAAACAACTGGAGTCACAAATTACTGATGGCTTTAGTTGACTGGAGGAGATAATAAATCTCTGCATATTAAAAGTCAGATAATGTGATGTATTAAATAAGATGAGGTCAAGTTGGGGAGCGTGCACTGGTACAGCTCGTTGCCACCCTCACCACACAAAGAAACAGCTTGGGATCCTCGTTGGCAATCCCCAGGCAGACGTGGTCCAGTCCCACCTCCAGAAATAACCCTCTATCTGCTGCAGCTAGGTGTTATGTGGGAGTCTCTTTGGCCTGGTCCAGCCACTTGGGTCCTCAACAATGAGGATCCTGCAAGGCAGATCACCCTCAGGGAATCGCACCACATGGCAGTAGTGCTGTAACTGATGCTCCCTCACAATGCATGTTAGGTGCCTCATTCGGGACTTCATGAGCAACCGCTTATATTACACAAAGTCACACCAGTGGCACCCAAGGTTTCCCCAAAGAAACACAGTACCAAAATAGTCCAGTCTTTGTCTCAGGTCACTGGATGTCGTTCATGTCTTACAACCATACAGCAAGACAGGAAGCACCAGGTCTCTAAAGACTTCAAGAAGATATCAGGAGCAGCACACCCCTTTCCAGCGACCTCATGAACCCCCTTGCTCTTCCAATCCATCCTCTGACTGCTGATAGCTTTGCCTAAGAGGTCATTAAAGACCTGGATCTTGGTTTTTATCCAGAACACTTGCAAGCCCAGACACTCAGACTCCTTGCTGAGTCTCTTGAGAGCCTCGATCAGAGCCTCCATTGACTCCACGAAGATCACAGCATCATCGGCAAACTCAAGATCAGCGAATCTTTCTTTGCCAAATGATGCCCCACATCCACTGGACCCCATGACCTTTTCCAACACCCAGGCCATGCAAGCACTGAACAGAGTAGGAGCAAGAACACACCACTAATGAACCCCAGAATCAACTGGGAAAAATGCATAGGTTCTGCCCTCCATTCTGCACAGCACTCATAGTACCAGTTTACAGGTGAGCCATTATATCCAGCAAAATTGAGGAGATCCCATGAATACTCATAATGTCCCACAGGGCAGCTTGATCAACTGAGTCGAATGCTTTACAAAAATCGACAAAGGCTAAAAAAAGAAACTCTGCCAATATTTGTGTCGGGGCTCCATGAGAACCCTCAGTGCCAGGATGCTGTCAATGGTAGATTTCTTAGGTGTAAAACCAGACTGCTCCAGTCGCTGGTAGGTGAGCAAGTGATCACGGATCCTATTGAGGACAACCCTAGCAAGGACTTTACCCAGCACTGTGAGTGTTATGCCCCTTTAGTTGCCGCAATCAAGGCGCACACCTTTTCCTTTCCAGATAAGAACAACAAGTCCTGTTTTCCAGTCAAATGGGAAGATGCCAGTCTCCAAATGGAAGCGAAGATTGCTTGCAATTGTAGGAGGATAGCCTTACTACCATCCTGGAGAAGTTCACCCCGGATACCACAGATTCCTGCAGCCTTTCCTATCCTCAGCTGGTTCCCTACCTGTTTGGTAGATTGGGAGGTTCACAGCAAATTGGAAGATCAGCCTCAGGATGATATCTCTCGATGATATCTAGAGTTTCCTGCAAGATGAAACACCTCCTTCTTGGAGCACTGATAACACCAACACAACCACCAGCAACCTTCAGGGTCTTGTCACAGAAGGTCTCCCAGATCACATTAGGATCAGCAGTTGCACTCAAATCCATAAGTTCCTCACACAAACTTTGTGCAAACTCATCAGAAATAGCCTGATCTTGGAATCTGGCCAGGTCCAGCCTCATTTTCCTAGTAGGTGGTAACCTGCCGAACCTAAGCTGGATCTTCAGGGTAGCAACAACAGTAAGTGGTCAGAATTCACAAATTTGGCACTTCTGTAGACCCTGTGGTTTTGGTAGAGCCTCAAGTGTCTGCCCACGAGGATGTGTATCAATCTCCTTCACTGCACCACCAGTATTGGAGTACCAAGTCCAAAGATGGGGCTAAGGGTGCTGAAACCAGGATCCAACGATTCACAGCCCCTGACCTTTTGTAAAGTCAAGGAATATGGAGCCACTTTCACCATTGTCACCAGACCTATGGGAATCAAGACAATCCTCATAGCCAGCCCTGTCAGTGCCAGTGGTTGCACTGAAGTCACTCATGACCAGAGGAGTGTCTCCACACGGGCACCCATCAAGCACCAAACAAAGTTGCGAATAAAATGTCTCCCTCACTGAGACATCATTCACCACGGTACGAGCATACACTGAGACAACAGACAAGGCACCCAGAGAGTGCCATAATTTGAGTCTCGTAATGCACATGTTGAAAGGAGTGACACCATCAGAAGAAGCCAATCTGCTACAGTAACAGCTATTCCCTAAGTATGACAGCCATCAGAGTGACCCAACCAATATAAAGTGTACCCACCTACAGGTATCTAGCCAGTCCCAGGTCTGCGCACCTTAGAGAGTGCTGTCATTGAAATGTGCAGTTTACACAGCTCCTCCAACAGCAGAGGAAGATGATCATCATGCCCAAGAGACAAGATATTTCACACACCTACACAGATGGGCTGCCTCAAATTGGGATCTGAGTGCTGCCGTGCAGCTGTCTATACCTCAGCACCACACCAGTTCTGATCTCCAAAGGCCTGGCGCCATTGGTTCTCCGATGGTTTCAACTCTTCCGGGGATGGAGCTCCCAAGGGCTTTCTTCCTTTCCCTTCATAATGCGATTAGCATTAGGAGAGAGAAGAAAGGAGTCCTGTCTGTTGTATCAGAGCTGTGTGAAGTTTTATTTACAGTGGCTGGAGTGTCAATCCTGCCACCAACCCCCATGATTTCCCTGCAAGCTGGAGGATTGCTTGCAGGGCCGGATGCAGTTTAACATCATACCCAGGACAAAGGTGTGAAAGCATAAAAACAGATGAATTGTTTCAAATGATTGCTCACTCCATGGACTGAGAGATTTGTGCATAACTCTGTTCTGCATTCTCATCAGTGCTCCATGATTATCTTCCTTGAAGACAGAGGAAAGTTTTTTCCATGACAACACCCCCTACTCATTCACACTGGGCCAGCTGAGAGACCGTAGCTATTCTAATCTTGCACAGCTACATACCATCTGAACAAGACAAAATCTGTTCTTTATCTATTGCATATTTGTGGTGCATTATATTGGATAATGAGAATCGAAAGACAAACAGAAAATTATCCAAACATCGTGATGAGGGGTCAGGACTTGATTTTAATTAATTCAAAGTTTATGTAATTGTTCCAAAATTCAAATGTTCTGTTAGAACAGATTAATGTCTTTCAAGCCTTGTGACTAACACAAATTGACATAGCTGATTATGAAGCCTGTGTTCAATGATTAGACATTTACAGAGGGCTCACTTTGTCAAACTATGTCAATATTATCTATGACAGAAAAATGATGTTTGCAGCTCCAATACTCCCTTCTCCCATGTAATTTTATTTAATGGAGGCTTTGTTTGCTTTGCGCTATTAATCTTTTCTTTCTGCCCTGAACAATTCATCTTGGTACACTGCATGCTGCTAGCAATTTGAACTGCAAGGGTTGCCGTGTTATCAAGTATCATAATTAACTGGGTTTTACCAGTCCCCTTTCCACATTTTTTACACCACTTAGGTGTACTCTCCCAAGACCTCATGTATTTTTAAGCGAGGCAGACATTGCAGGCTATGCATATTTAATTGCTTCAGAGTACATTGAGAACTCACACATTACTCTTGATGTCAGCAAAGTCTGTTTTATTATCTCAGCATCACAGATAGAAAATGAAGCAGCAGGGGACCTGTAGCATAAGTATTATGCATAATTTAAAAACATGCCCTCTTTTGAAGAGCATTTCATAAGCACTGATTCTTTTTAGTTTTCAAATGCTGATTTTATTTCAAATATAATAATTCCATCACATTGTCTCAGCTAATGAAACAAAAAATAGCAAATATCCAACCATAATAATTTCTGCTTATTGCTGTTCTAGGATGTGGGGTAAATTCTAAAAGTAACAGACTTAAAATGTGAAGTGCCTTTGATGCTGTTGTGTGACTGGGAGATCTAATAATGTAAAAACTCCCATAGCCTTCAGTCCAACTGGTAACATCAAAACCAGTTGCAGGGTAACTGTTTTGCATTCCAGTTAGAAGATCAAACAATGAATACGTAAAAGTGGAAAGCAATTTTACTACAGACCAGAAAGCATGAAAGCATATCTAACCACCCTTCAAAATAATTTAACAGTGCAAAAAATTCCTGATAGGAAAACAAATGCTTTTATTGTATTATTTATTTAAAATGACTGAATCTGCAAGTCTGTGAGGCACAAACAGAAGCATAGTCTATAAACCAGTGGACTAAAAACCAAAAATTGAAAATCCAAAATTCAAGAAACATGAGGCAAAGAAAATAGATAGCTAATGTCTCAGCACCGGGCTGGGCCTTTCAGCAATTTATAAATGCTGAGAGTGGTCCCCACAGCGGCTACGAGAGGGGGCTGCATACTCTTCAACTCAACAGAGAACAAGAAAAACATTCAATAAAATGAGCATAAATTACAAAGAAAAGTAGAGAACCAAACCACAAAATAAAAAACAGCAAAAAACATTGACGTAAAAGACAATCAAATTCAGCATAAAAAAGAAAAACTATTTTAACAAGAGCAATACAAGGACAGATCCCCCTGGCTATACTAAAATGATAACACTAATATTTGTCATTTGTTCTGTTATCTTTTATCTTCAACCCACTACTCGATTAACAAACTTTTTGGTGCTGGTAGAAATGACATAATGCATGACATGACCCACAATAGATATGGCAATGGTATGCAACATGGCCGAGGCAATGTAATGAATGATACAAAATGAAGGCAGCCATAAGAAACAAAATGGTGTCCAAAAAAAATTAATAGAGAAAAAACTATAACATGCTGTCACGCATGGGCGAGAGTAGGAGGCCACGGGCGGACCCGAAAGTACTTCGAAGGACGTTTGTCGCTAGGGAATGGCGGGTACTAACCTTTCTGCTTTCTCTTTCAGGAAAAAAGCGCTCCGCCACCATAACCTGACCGCACCGCGTCCACTTCCGCCCTCCCTCCGCCATCTTCCCTGACGTCACGGATCCCGTCATCCCTCACGCCTCCTTCCCAGCAGTCCTCCACTTCCGGCTCCGCCTGTATAAAAATGGCCGCCGCGTGTACAGACGTCGGCGCATAAGCAAATGTTTTGTTTGTATTTTGACCTGAAAAGAAAAGTTTTTTGTAAAGAGTATTTTTTTGTTGCAACAGTATACGGGGCCGGAAACCCCAACCCTTTATGCTGTGTTGTCTTTACTCTTTTACAGTGGCGTAGTCGGCAGGATAACTGCACTGAAGAATGACTGAAAGGCAGGACCTCAACACCGTGCTGCAGGGCATGAATGCCCAGATCCAGTCCCTGCAGCAAGCACAGGCTACTACTACCCGGGAGCTGGAGGGCGATGGCGAAACTTCGCGGAAGCCGAGAGGGTAAGGGCCGAACCTTGTACCAATGACGGAGGCGGACGACATCGAGTCATACCTAGGCATTTTTGAGAGGACGGCCACCCGGAACGAGTGGCAGCGGTCCGAGTGGGCGTCCCTTCTGGCGCCCTACCTAAAGGGGCCCGTGCAGCGGGCCTATTATGACCTCCCTGAGGAGGAGGCCGCGGACTATAAGCTCCTGAACGGGAGATCCTGGCGCTACGGCATTACGCCGAGCCAGCAGGCGTGTGAATGGCGGGGCTGGCAGTTCGACCCCGAGAAGCCGGCCCGAGCACAGGCCGACTTCTGGGGCAAAATGGGTCGCTGGCTACGGCCCGAGGCCCCAAGCCCGGAAGGTCGTTGAACAAGTGGCCTGTGAGGGCCTGGTCAACGCACTGCCCGGCCCCCTCGCCCAGCAGGTTCGGGCGCCATCCATATCACGGATATGCCAGGACTCCTGGAAGTCCTAGAGCGCCAGCTCGCGGTCTTCGAGCGGGGGGCAGAACGGCTAGCTCGCGGGAACCGGCGGGGCGGCGGCCATCCCCGAGCCCTCTCGACGCGCTGCAGAAGCACCTCCCAGAGCCGAGAAAAGCCGGCCTCTCCGCGCTGTTACAAGTGTGGAGAGACCGGCCACCTGCTACCATCCTGCCCGCTGAACACCCCCATGGAGCCGATGGACTGCACCTGGACCTCGGCGGAAAGTTACTGTACTCCGCGCACCCTTGGCAAGTCGAACACGGAGTGGTGTTAGTAAGCGGGCACTCGGTGGTGGCTCTCTTCGACCCCGGCAGCAACATAACCATTGTCGCTCGCCGTTATGTCTTACAGCGACAGTGGCTAAACAAACATGTACGGGTCACTTGTGTACACGGAGAGACCAGGGCTTACCGTTCCGCAGCATGCTATCTTTCCTGGAGGGGGGATTTGTCCAAACTGACGGTCGCGGTGTTGCCCGAACCCCCCTTTCCAGTGATCCTGGGACAAGACTGGTCGCAGGAAGGAAGCGGTAAGCCACGCACCACTCCTGGGGCCTCACTGGGTCTGGCTATGGAGAGACAAGGCGCCCTTCCCGGTCTCCACGCCATGCACTAGGGCAAGCCAAAATGGCGCAGGCACAAGGGGCGGTTTCTCCCGACGCCCTGAGCGAGACCTCCCACCCGGCGAAGGGGCCCGAGTCAAGGGCGCAACCCCCAGTCCTTTGTTAGATCCCCTGGACGGCCTAGACCACCAATTTCGCTCCACGCCTGCCTCATTTAAGAGGGAACAATGGAATGATGATTCCCTGCGCTTTGCCAGGAATGCGATTGTTCTGCCGGGCAGCTCACAAGCAGACGGCTCCATACCACGTGGCCCCTTCTTTGTCTTGGAAAATGATCTGGTGTATCGGGTGGCAACTCACGAGGCGAGGTGCGGAAGCTGCTGCTAGTTCCGTACCTTCCGGCGGGAGGTATGCGAACTGGCTCACGCACACCTCTTGGGCGCCCACCTCGGGGCCGAGAAAACACTGGAGAGGATCAAGCTCCGCTTTTACTGGACCGGGATCAGCGAGGTCCGGCGCTTCTGTCAGTCCTGTCCGGACTGCCAGATTCGCCAGATTCCTAGGAGGGACCGTGCTCCTCTCGTCCCGATACCCCTGATAGACGTTCCCTTTGACCGGATAGGGGTCGACTTAGTAGGACCTCTGGAGCCCTCCAACCGTGGCCACAAGTATATATTGGTCATGGTTGATTATGCGACCGATACCGGGCGGTTCCCCTGCGCTCCGCTACCACTAAAAACATCACGGGAACTTGTTAACCTCTTCGCGAGTGGGTATCCCCAAAGAAGTCCTCACGGACCAGGGTACCCCCTTCACCTCAGAAACGTTCAGGGAGGTTGCCAGATTACTGAGAATAAAGCACCTGAAGACGTCTGTCTACCACCCCAAACAGGCGGTCTGGTAGAACGTTTTAACCAGGCGCAAACAGATGCCATAGGTAGTCAGCGCTGATGGCAGGAATTGGGACCAACTCCTTCCCCTTGTCCTTTTTGCCTACCGGGAGGTACCCCAGGCCTCTACGGGCTTCTCCCCTTTGAACTGTTATATGGCGACAACCCGGGG
Organism: Polypterus senegalus; assembly: GCF_016835505.1. Lineage (NCBI taxonomy): Eukaryota > Metazoa > Chordata > Cladistia > Polypteriformes > Polypteridae > Polypterus > Polypterus senegalus. Next base: position 43,324 of record NW_024384810.1, read on the forward strand.
ACTATTGGATATCCTAAAAGAAGGTTGGGAGGCCGAGGCCCTTCCTCCTCTAACATACTGGAATATGTAGCGCAACTGCGCGACAGGCTCACCAAAATCAGGCCTCTCCTCAAAGACCACGTGACTGCGTGCGCAGGCAGCGCAGGTCCGATGCTATAACCGCAACTCCGTCCTCCGGGAGTTCCGCCCGGGGGATCGAGTTATGGTACTCGTTCCCACCTCCCACTCCAAGTTACTAGCTCACTGGCTGGGGCCATACGAGGTTAAGGAAAGAAAGGGGCTCGTCGACTATTTAGTCAAGCAACCTAATGCGTCGACCGGCGAGAGGATCTATCATGTTAACTTGTTAAAGCCATGGAAGGAGCGGAGGAAACTCCCGAAACACATAGATCCCTCTCCTGTTAAGCTAGCACGGTTGCCCTTAACCTCGGCGGCGAGCTAGCGCCCATACAGCGGCAGGAGATTACGCAGGCCATCTTAGCCATCCCGAGGTGGTGGCGAGTCCCCAGGTCGGACTGCGCTGATTGCCCGCGATATAGTCACAGAGCCGGGTAGTAGTCCGGGAGGCCATACAGACTCCGGAGGCAAAACGCGCCGAGGTGGAACTGGAGGTACAGCGGATGCTGGACTCGGACATCATCGAGGAGAGCCACAGTCCCTGGTCCAGCCCAATTGTCCTCGTTCCTAAGCCGGACGGGTCTTGGAGATTCTGTAACGACTTTAGACGTCTGAACCAGGTCTCCAAGTTCGATGCCTACCCTATGCCCCGCATTGGCGACCTCCTCGGCTGGAGTGCGGCTCGATATCTGACTACTCTTGATATGACAAAAGGGTATTGGCAAATTCCCTTAGCGGCTTCTGCAAAGAAAAACTGCCTTTAGCACCCCTAGCGGACACTGGCAATACAAGGTCCTCCCATTTGGGCTGCACGGGGCCCCCGCGACCTTTCAACGTCTGGTGGATAGAGTGCTGAAGCCCCACCAGTCCTATAGTGCCGCCTAACTGGATGGCGTCGTCATCTATTCCGCACCTGGGAGGAACATCTGTTGCAGCTCGGCTGTCCTCGCGACACTGGCTAAAGCCGGCCTCATTATTAACCCCGTAAGTGTTTCTTTGGCTTAAAGGAGGCCAAGTATTTAGGCTACCTTGTGGGGCGAGGACAGGTGAGACCCCAGTGTTCCAAAGTCAAAGACATCCTGGAATGGCCCGTCCGAATACCAAGAGACAGGTGCAAGCTTTCTTGGGGCTAGCGGGTACTACCGCCCGTTACTGCCCGTTTCTCCGAAAGGGCAGCACCCTTGACTAGTTTGACAAAGAAGGGCGCCCCTGCATGTGGTATGGGGCGACAGAGCGAACACGCATTTAGTGACCTAAAACAGGCCCTTACGTCGGCACGGTATTATGGACCCCAGATTTTGGGCTACCCTTTATCCTCCAGACCGGCGCGGACACAGGCCTCGGCGCCGTGTTGAGCCAAAGCGTTGATGGTGTCGAACACCCGTGATGTACCTAAGCGGAAATTGTTGGACCGAGACCAGGTGCGGCGGTGGAGAGGGAAGCCCTGGCCATTAAGTGGGCCGTGACTTATCTCGGTATTATCTGTTGGGTCGCGAATTCACTCTGGTGACTGATCACGCTGCGCTTCAGTGGATGTCCCTTCACAAGGAGTCGAATCCAGCGGGTCACCAGGTGGTTCCTGGACTTGCAGCCCTATAAGTTCACGGTCACTTATGCGGCGGCCTTCAGGCCAACGCCGATGCCCTCTCCCGCATCCACGACCTCTCGGTTAGGTCCGCCCGACCGGATGGTCTTGAGGCTGAGGGGTCGTCGGTCACGCATGGGCGAGTAGGAGGCGCGGGCGGACCGAAGTACCGAAGGGCGTTTGTCGCTAGGGAATGGCGGGGTACTAACCTTTCTGCTTTCTCTTTCAGGAAAAAGAGCGGCTCCGCCACCATAACCTGACCGCACGCGGCCCACTTCCGCCTCCTCCCGCCATCTTCCCTGACGTCCACGGATCCCGTCATCCCTCACGCCTCCTTCCCAGCAGTCCTCCACTTCCGGCTCCGCCTGTATAAAAATGGCGCCCGGCCAGCGTGTACAGGCGTCGGCGCATAAGCAAATGTTTTGTTTGTATTTTGACCTGAAAAGAAAAGTTTTTGTAAAAGTATTTTTGTTGCAACAGTATACGGGGCGGAAACCCCAACCCTTCATGCTGTGTTGTCTTTACTCTTTTACAATGCAGAAAGTCCTATAATCCAATATAAGTCCAAAACATGGATTCATAGCAACAATGTATTCATTATATGTATTAATTAATGATCATTAATGAATAATTAGTATTATTAATACTGGACTTCTGGGATACAAATTTAGGTCCACATCTTGCAACTGTCTTAGCCATTTCTTCCCAGTGGGCTTGTCCCATTTGAGTTCTGCTACACATGTCCTTTTATCCTCTGGTATCACAGTGGGAAGGGTATTAACTAATTAATGGAAGTGTTTAACAGGACTCAACACCAGTTCTTTGGGCTAATGAGATCCCCAGCCTCTGTGGAAAATAGATGAGAATCTTTGGATCATCAAACATTTGCAGGTGAAGTGTCATTGAAACAAAATTAATATGGGAATTATCTATCTATCTATCTATCTATCTATCTCAAATGAATTGCCAAAATAAGAGACCTCTCTTTGTTTTGACCAATACATGACACACAGGATCATGAAAGAGAAAAGACTACAAAGTCCTCTTGTGGACCACAAAACTAAGGCACTTGTTTTACTGTACATGTTTTATTTCTTGTGTGAAGCTGGAGATTGAGCAGATGGAAATGTCTGTCTCTTTCCAACTATTTCTTTTTCAAAACGTCTTTAAACAGGATTTGTTGAGGCTTTCTACATGAAGAGAATAACTCTATTAGAAGAAGCTATGTTATATGAACTACTAGTGTTAACAAAGTGGTGTTTGCAGAAGCTTAACATCTCCATTATGCTGCTGTTCTGCCTGTTTGTTCTAATAACACTCATGCAATGCAGATTCAGTCCACAGTTTTTTCTTTGTGCACTTTGTTGTTGTACTATATGTTGTTTTCTTGTCTGCTGCAAAATTACAAATAGGAGGAGTTTTCCTTGCAAATGCACTTTATTTTTCATTCATCTTACCCCTCTTACCCCTCACCCCTCTGTACAGTATATCTCCACTTTCCCTCTCTCTACCCTTGCAGTTACCTGTAGCCTCAAGGGTTATTGGGATATGTATTCCCAATGACATCACCACCACCACAACAAGAAGACCTATAATTACAATTCTCTTGATTTGTCCATCTGAAACTCTATATTTGCCCTTTGGTCTTTATTCTCCACCAATGGCTATTTCATAACAGTAAGAATTGCAAGAAGTGTTGGACTTTGTCAAGATATGCTTGTGCCTCTGAACCTGCTTGTAGAATTAGACAACATTTTATACATATTTTTGGGGTATTGGATGTGAGGGGTGAATTACTGTCATCATTTTAAACGTTGCTTTGAATTTTAAAAGTGAATTTTCCTTAATTTCTTGGTATTCTTTCTTTCTACGACACAGTTTTTCAGGTCATGTGCCCTTGATCATTGTGCAATAATATAATGGGCATTACTCTATAAAATGGCAATGATTTCGCAATACACATTATCCCTCAGTGGATACAAAAACTTCTAGAAATTCTTTAGTGTCAGCTATTTTAATTCCTAAGTAGCCCCTAGCATTAGGGCTTTGTTTTGGATTTCAAATTTCATTTATCTTTGACTTTCGAGTTTGCATCTTGTCCTTTTGTTCTTGGTAGCCCTGGTTTAGTTTTGATCTCATGATTCTGAAATTTGCTTTGCCTGGCCACTTTCCTTGTTGTCATCTCCATGTATTTTTCAGTGCTCACAGTAATCTTTGAGCACTATATTGTCTTTAACACTACCAAGATATGCTGTTGTTTTGCAACATTAATTACCCTAGTCTGAGGTTGGGAGGAATAACAAATAAAAACCCTACATTAATTAGAGAACCTGACACCCTCAGTGGTCTTTGATAGCTGCCCTTTAGCATCCTGGGAAAGAATTACACCCTCCGATGCCATAACTCTCTCTGGTGAACACCAGTACTCCATTATGCCATAGACAGGGTTTTATCCCAGCAACAGATTTATTTTCTTTTTATCTACTCTTTTTGTTGTCCTTTTATTAACTACTTTATAAATTCTGTTTATACAATAAATTGTGTTTCTTTTCGTTTGGATTGTAGTTTTATAGGCATTATTTTTTTAATTAGTATATTGTGTTAATCGTAGTTCTGTCATTACATACACCTTTCACAACAGGCGTGAGACTGCCTCAGCTGTTGTGAGCTATAGAGTCCTACAGCACAATAGAGTCTCAAAATACTCAAAATGAACACTAGGGGGGGATATTACCATCAAACACCAGCTAGCAACCTAGGATCTGTAAGTAATAAAAAAGGATTAAAAGTAATAAAAGGCCTGTAACATTTAGATAATCCCAAGCAAACCAAATTCCAAATACAGAAATCCAACAGTGAAGTCAAAAATCAGAACAAAAGGAAATCATCAACAGCACTGCAAACTCACAAAAAACAGTCACCAACTCCCAAGTGCATTTGAATGAACTGCCTTCAACACTAGAATCCCTGAAGCATACAATGTTTTTAATTTTCCCTGACCTCCTTAAATTTTACTGACATACGCCAAGAAACTCATAGTTCCATATCACTGCACTATTAGCCTGCTTTTGTTTTGCAAATGTGTGGTTTAGAAGAACACAGCCTGCTACACCCTCCCACCCCCTGTTCAGTCAGTTGAAAGCATCACCCTGCTGAAATCCTCACAGTTCAAGTATGTGTTGAGGCAATACGTTTGTAAGGAATTATATAGGTAATGAAATACCATGATTTAAAATACATACATTTCATGTGTGTTTCGTGACAATCCATCTGTAATGAATATAGAATGACAGAGGAAATGCAGGCAAGAAATTCTGAACACACGGCTACAACAGAAAATGTCTTCATGTTATAGTAATAATGACATAATTTTGACTGAACCCCAAATATCCAAGAAACACTGTCACAAAAGGTGTAATAAAAAAAGTATGCTTTTACACAAGAATAAAAATGAAGAAAAAGAAATTGCTCAATTGACATGTTGCTATGGCCCAACTACTAATCGGTAAAAAATAAAAGATGTTCGTATCGTGTGTGTGTTTGTGTTTCATTTTCAACTAGTTGTTACAGTGGTAACGATGCTCTGTCATGGATCGGTGCAGATGGTGCAGTGGATAAGATACTGTTTAACAATGGTGAGGTAATAGGTTCAAATGCTTCTCCGCTGTATTTAGTGCTTTGAGTAGTGAGCTGATATTACTATTATTATCATAAAACAAAAACATACATTTAATGTGAATCTGTAACATCCTGTGTAAATTGATGGTAGTTGTAAAAGATAACACTTTTCTTCACGTACGGACATTCAAATCAACATTTCATTTGAATGTTTTTTTTATGCAGTTTTATACTCCATTTCCACACTCATATCGCAATGTATAAAAACTAAACTTGGCATAAAGCCATGCAAATTCTCAAACAACACAATCCATTGCATTTCCACACACATTTTCTGCTTGGTTTTGCAAACTGGTGGCACCCTGCATCAAAGCACTGCACATTCCTGTGTGGTTTCTCTCTTTTAAATTCACCTCCCTGACATAGCTTTATCAAATACACTGAAATTAACCGCATATCTTTTATAAATTTAAGTCATCTCATTGTAATCAATCTGTAACAATATAATGGTCCACAGAATAGCCAAATTATCCCTAATACCATAGCTGCTTTATAGTTGTTACTCTCAGTGCACCACTCAGAGTATTTTAACCCAGGTGTGTGGAATCTCATCTGTACAGCAGCTTAACACAAAGCTCTATGGTGGATTGTGTGAGGTGCATAGGATTATCGGGATGCAGCATTTAGCCCTGAGAACATTTATAGCACACGCTGCCTAAGCCATGCACACAGTTGTATTATCATAGTATTTCCCTGTACTTACCCTTTACCTGTTTTCCCATGCTTAAGTGCACTTTCGTCAAGTATGCTATCGGGTTAATCTACTGTTGCACTTTAAGATTAACACACACATACATAGCTATATGCATATACACAGACCCTAACCACAACAGTACCCACACACAGCTGATTCAATTCTAGCACTTGAAACCACAGAAGTGCTTTAGGAATAGCACAGCCTGTTACTCTCTCAGCACTTCAAGAGACTTACTTATTATCGGCACAAACAACATACGATGTTTTAATGATATCTCAGACCTAAATATTACTTTTGGTCTACAAGAATACATTTAAACATACAAAGGCTCAGCATCCTTGACTATAGGCCATTTATCAGCCAAGAATACCTTACTTTATGTACTGTTCCCTACTATTGAGTGGAGCTCTCACTCGTAGCCTTAATAAACTTTGCAGCACAGAGATAATGGCAAATCTCCAGGTGCTCAAAGTAATCTAACTTATTATTTCAATCACTCTATAGACATTAAGACAAACCATAGAAAGTTAAAAGCAGCATGGTATTTATTATAGGAATAATAATAATACCACTGGAACAAAGAATAATAGAAAGTAGAACTGATAGAAAAGTCTGGATATGTATAGTCTTTAGAAAAATCTTACAAAAAGTAAAGATGGCAAGGATGAATGTCCCAGGGCAGCATTTGATTTAGCAATTAATGTTCATGAAAATGCTGTTAACTGATGATCAGATGAACACTGGTCATACAGTATGTGTCCTTATTTTCTTTTCTGATATCGCTCTTCCATCGTCGCTGTTTCTCTTCTGACATTACTTTCAAATGAGGCATATTTATTATAAAATTTCATGCGTAGTTTCACACACATGATTGTTGCACGCACCTGATTGCCTTTAATCTATATTTTCCCAGATAATAAAGTTTTTTTGATGTTGCCTAAAACATGTCCTCCTTTCCCAGGCTGTAAACAAAATTGTTGTCCCAGATATACATCCATAAAGTAATGAATAGCCTGAAATATCAGCTCAGTCTTCCTTTCCCAGGCTGTAAAACCATTTTAGTACTATGCTGTGAACAACTGTTATAAAAGTGAGGTGCAAGGGAAGAGGATATGCCTTTTTTTATATAATGCCTATACAAGTGTCCTACATCTGAATTCATCTTGTTGGGATTGAACAAAATATAATAATAAAAAATAGAGAATAATTTGAAGATTTTATACACCATAACAACAGTCTATTTGAATGTCTCCCATTCTGCAAACGCTTCAGAGCCTTTCCTGTAGGGACCTAGTTGTTCAGAAACAGTTTCATCCCAATAGCTATAAATGCACTCAATCAGTCCATACAGTCCTCCTGGTATCTCCTTGTAAACTTGCACTACAGTTGTAATATTGCTCAACTTGAGCCAGTTTAGAACCTCTAAATAGAATATCTGCACTATATATACATGTATATTGTACTTATGGTTTCATATTGTATATTTTTCATTGTTTTTATCAGATATTATTATTATTGTTTATTTATTATCTTATAGGAAAAAAATGTACAGAGGAATTCAATTCAATTCAATAGAAGAGAGCGCATATTTACAGATGATGTCTACTGTTTTCTAAGTCAATTGAGATTTCCAGGAGCTAATTTCTTGGAGCTCTTCATATCATTTTTAAGATGAAATGCATTCAAGTATGTATATTACATTATACAGATACATTTTTAACTTAATTTAAATAATATATATGGCGTTCTAAACTTGCAGATGGCTTGACATTTATTATAAAGCTTATTGTGTGGCTATTGGTTACGTGGAAAAAGAAAAGGAAGGACAATAATTGGTGGCTGGTTTGCTTGAAAGAGACAGTATTGCTGCAATAGACTATTTCATTGATGGTCGCGCAAATCCCAGCTAGCATCTTGCAGAAGGCAGGAACAATCCCCAGATGGGGCGCTAGCTTATCGTTACCATTGCGCCTCCATTCCCCCATGTTTAAGACATGGTTTAATTCATTTTAACATGAAACTGATATCAAGTATACATCTTAGTATGTCAATTGTTCAGAGAGCTGTAATATCATGAATGTAATGTATTCTGTGTCCTGTCGGTGTAAGAGAACGCCTGTTTAAGAAGCAGATAGTGATTCACACAGATAGAGCACATAGAAGAACACATAGTATATGAAGCATTTAACATGCTACTTTAGTTATCATGGAAGCTGAGAAACTCTAGTAAATTAAATATCGATTTTAAGATAAAGTTTATGACATAATAAACTATGACATTAAAGTGGACATTTCAACCATTTTTTACACTGTGTCCCTATTTTTTTTCTCTGCACCCTAATACACTAAACTCAGATGGTGATATCTGACCACTTCTTTTTTATTTCGGGCACTGTGCAAATTCCTGAACTTGAACTTTTGATTTTCTCCTCGACCACTATCACTCAATTAACTTCCTTTTTGTAGTTTATAAATTCTTTTATTTTCACATACTTTTGCCATTCTTTTTAAAACAAATGCCGAATGGAAGGTGATATTTATATTGATTAGTATATTAAAATATGCAAAATTGTGGGAGGATTCGGGGTGGGAGTGCAGGCACGTGCATGTGTGTTACTTTTCATGCTAACCGGGGCTTACAGAGCTGAAGTGCATGGAAACACGGTTTTGTGCATCTGAATAATTTTGAGCGCATAAATTTCCACTTTATGTACGCTATGACAATGTTTTAGTGTGCATTCTACATACTGTGTTATCCAGGAATTTATAAGCCTGCAAAAGCTGTAGGACTAGCACTGAGATATTAGCTCCTGCTTAGGATTTTTTTTAGACAGTCTTAGATTCTTGGATTGGGATTCATTAAGTATTTCTGTTTTTTGATTAATCCTGGATTAATCAAGATAGAATTCAGGGTGTAGAGATGATTGAAACACTAGGGTTAAGCGACTATAATATATTACAATTCTCAGTGTTCTGGCAGGCATTGATCTAAAGACTTAAACTGTTAAATTAAACTTTGGTAGGGTATATTTTGAATAGATGTGCAAAAACCAGAGATAAAAGATACAAACTGGGATAAGCTTTTAAGTTTAGAAACAAGTTTAATAACCTTTTTCATATAATGCAGCACAGTTACATCCCAAAATTTGGAATAGATGGGAAATTAAAATAGAAAAACTCTACAGTGAATTAATAAGGAGTTAGAGAAAGAAGCTGAAAAGGAAAAAAGGTTTAGGGAAAAAAAAATCAGTCAGCATATCAAGTAACATCTTTGCAAATGCAAGTCCAAATCATGACTGCCAATTTATGGTGGTGATACTTTATTTGAAAAGTCTCAGCATGAAAAGACAAGTACCATATAATAACCCCTGAGGGTTGTCTCCCATTCACATATATATTAGTAGCCATTTTATAAGTAATTATAACAAGTAAGTAATTATTAGAAAACTTAATTGTAGCTGGCTATATAATGTAATTGAACTAAGTTGAAAGAAATAACAAAAATTATATTAGGTCTTTAGAGTGCATGAATGAATGCCATGACCTGAAATATATTAGCTATACATATAGTTATTAGTGGATGTAGTGGTGATCTAAATCAAAATGATTTTTTATGCATTAAACTCTTTTTTATTCAAGGGATGAAATTTAATTATTTTAGATTAAATGGTTTGCAGTTACATTTTCATTTATATTAACTCTGTATATTATAACTGCATTAACAGCATTTCATTTTTAACTGCTCTATTGCAATAATATTGTAAAATAAGTGACACTCTAGTTATTCTTCCTAGGAAAACAGAACATTTATAAGGAAAAGTGTAGACTGATCACCTATTGAGGACATTTTATAAAGTCACAATGATGGTTCTAGAAAATAGTGGGGTAGTAGACAAATTATCAGAACGTCAGCAGACATTAAAACCACTGTTTTTTTATTTAATAGAAAAATAATATAGCTATCCTTTTTTCACCCTCATTTGAAAGAAAGAAGTACATAGACAATATCCTCTGCTCCCTGATTTTGAAAAGTGGACCACCATAGTAGTGTGTCAGTCCAGAAGAACCATCACATTCCTACAGGAGTGTTACCCAAAATATCCAACACTCAGTATATTCAATATTTCAGAATGGATCTTTCTAAATCAATATTTTGAGGCATCATAGAAAAGGACCCAAACCCACTGTCAATCAAATCAGCATGAGGAGTATCTAAAGGGTTATGATGAAAGGAAACCCAGGGGAAGACAGAGAGGGTTGCATTCAGTAACCCTTTTCCCTGCTTTCATCCTTAGAATGGAGGAGAGACATCAGAAGGCAATTCCACCCTATAAATAAGCTCTTACCTGCACCTGAGTATCGATCCATACCCATAAATTGACAATATGCTGGAAACTAGCTTTCATTGCTTCCAGGAAGGTTAGAACAAACAGAATCAGAGAAACATGTTTTTTAATTTGAAAATATTGGACAATAAAAGGGCTTCTAGCTGGACCACAGCACTTTATCTCTCTATGTCACTTGTTGACACCATCAGTTAGCTTTGCCTGCCCTTCAGGAATGGGCTGAGACTCCACCCAGCAACACCCTCTCTGTTTATGGCTTGTCTGCTTTCATTGTGCAACAGTCACATGATGGATAGCAGGGCATTAAGTAGAGCAGCTCACTGGTGCTTTGCTCAAGCATTGTGTTTTGTACCTTTGCAACATCCATTCAAATTTCCTTGTTTAGTAATATTTCTAGTTGCAGTCCCAACCAACCCACCTATAGTCTGTTCTGACCTTTTGTCTTTTGTCTTGTTTTAAGATTGCTTAATGTTTGATTCCTGGTCTATCAATGCCAATTTTTTTTACTTCTTTTATTGTATCGACTGCTGATGATGTCCTTCTTAGCTTTCCTGAGTCACAAATTTTTACCAAAACACATACTGTTTTTTTCTTCCTTCATCTAACTCTCCAGAGGCTGTTAGTTTTGTCATATTTGTTTGAACCCTTCTTTATCCAGTTGACTAGACAAACTAAGCCTCAAGTTCAATAACATGAATTCATGGTTCATAAATACTCTTTGTCCAAAGCACTGTAGCTGGTTTATTAAGAAGAGTCTTCTGTTTGAACATCATGCTTATAATGGACAATCTATGACTAAAATAAAAATGCTGTAACAATTCAGCACTAATATCCACATCATGCCAAATAGTTTTACATTGGTTTCTTCCATCATCGCCTGTCTATGGAAATCTTGCAATTTTGGCTTGACCAATATTTGGATGGAAGACCAACTAGAAAAGCGTAGGTTGCTGCTGGAGGTTTGGTGAGGCAAGCATGTGCACTTATCCTGAGGTCTATGTGTAGATCCGAATGCCCCAATGCAGTGCAGGACAAAAATGAAAAATGCGCCATCCTTGGATGAGATGTAAAGCCAAGGTCCTGACTCTCTGCCATTGTAAAAAATCCTGGGTGTCTTATGAAAGAGTAGTGTGTTCCCTAATGTCCTGGTTAAATTTCCCATCGTTACCTTGTCCATTCTGGCCCCTTAATCATCCCTATCCCATATTGTTTAATTATATCTTTCACTTCTTCACACTTAATAGCTAATGAATGGTGGTGGTCATACTGGTGCAATCATGGCTGCCATTACATCATCCAGGTTGATACTACATACTGGTGGTAGTTGGAGTGACTCCACCACCTATATAAAATGTTTTGAGTAGCTAAAAAGCACTTTATAAATGTACTTGTTTCTTATTATTTATGCTAATAACACTTTACGTGTTCTGATTGGCATCAAGTTTGAAAGCCATCTAAGTGCATTTTAAAATAATTTATTCCTTTTTTCAGGTTGTTCACTGGTTTCTGGTGTCTTTTAGATTTTCAACATGGCTGTGTGTTCATGATGTCATCGGATGATTGCTGTTAACCACATTATAAGCCAAAATTGCACACATGATGAGGCACACATACAATAGTATGTGACATGATGAAGAGCTGCTTATTTCTATTAACTCATTTAGTAACAGACGAGGAACCACCATGTTTTTCTGATCTACAGAAAGTGAATTGCTTATTCCTAGCATTTGTTTTGCTATGTTAATGTGTTTCCTTTTCTTTCCCCCTGAAACCTCATATATAACGGCGTATAGAATTCAACACTAAAAAGGACATATGGACAAAAAACTGAATTTTTGACGCAAAAAACAGATGATAAAACGCTAAGCATCACTTCCCGTATAAATCCAAATGAACATGAAATTAAAGCAGTGCATGCCCCCTACAGCCTCACCCTGAGTCCTCCCAGATTGTGCATATTCAAATATGCAAATCAATATAAATATCACCTTCAGTTCGTGTTATGTTAAAAGACATGGCAAAATCATGGAGAAAAGAAGAATTTCAGTGATTTTAAAGTGGGGGGCAAGGAAAATGTCATTTGTTGCAAGCAGTGGTATAAGCAAAATAAACAAGTTAAGTATACAGTAAATGGAGACACTCTAAAGTTCAAGTTCAGAAAGTCACACAGTTCCCAGAATAAAAAGAAGCATTCAGATATCAAAGTCAACATTAAAAGGCTATTTATTCTTTTCAGACAAAAACAAACACTGACCTCGTTGTAGCTGACTCCATTTTGGTGATGATGCTGCTGTGCCCAGCCATCTTCAGACGCTGGCTCCAGACACACCTCTGTCTCGAAATCACTGGGAGACCACTCCATGTGCTGATGGACACAGTCCTGGAGCCCACAACAATAGTGGATGCTGTAAGAGATGTAGCCAATGAAAAAGATATTAGGGGTGAAATGTGATGTTGACCATAACAAATAATTAGTTTAAAAATAAATGCAGAATCTGATTACCTTTTTTACATTCTGATAATTACATTCAAATGAAGTTGTAATGTGTCTGATTTGGCTCATCATTTTGGTGGGTCAGGGTCATGTTCATTATACTACATCTGTTCAGGTATGGGCAGGCAAAACGCTACATACCTGCATTGAGACCCCTGTCTGTGAACTATAGAGCAGCACATGAATAGAGTGGAAATGCATTCTATTTATTAAGCCAATCATTCTCTGAAATGCCTATAGTGTAGCAAGTGCGCCTAGGAACACAATGGATCATTCTTTTTATGGCTTTTGAGGTGACTCTTATCCAAGGACTGCTTGCCTTTTTATTTCAGCCCTGTGACTGCAGGCTGCAATTTATAAGTGCACTCATGCCTTTCCCCATTCTTCTGGTGATCATGGCTGATCCTTGTCTAGTGTGTGAATAGCAATGTGTGTGCAGCTGACCACTTCCGATTACATTTGCTGGAATTGCTTAATTTTGAGTTTAAACTGTAAAAAAATCTTAATTGGCACAAGTGAAAATCCATCCTATAGGCCAACAGCTGACTCAGTGATGTCCATGAAAACCGGGAGGCAGCAAGTTCCAAAAAAGCTCCTGTGGTTAAATACCAGGGGGCGGGAACTTGAAAAGGGGCAGGTAGAGCACACCTCTCAAAGTCTACCTTTGTAAAGCCAGTGCTAATTCAGCACACAGCAACAAGAGGACAACTTTTGGAAATCAAATTGCCATCATTATCCATAAATATGCACTCTTCTAATTCTTCCATTTTAATGTCTCTAACAATGCTAAAGCAACTAGGGTAGTTGTACTGTAATGTTTGGCCATTCCAAACCCTTATATTGTTTCCGAATATTAGAACAAGAATTAAATTTGAAAATATAATAATTTCCGTATTTGATAAATCCCTACTGGAGAAAGAAAGGTAAAAAACACAGAAACAGTAGCACTACTTTGGCGCTGGTGCTGCCAGTTTGCAAAACTGAGATTTCACAAGGTAGGGGGTACCTAAAAATGTAGCTAGCTTCAGTTAGTTTTATAATTTCAAAGTGTCGAAACAGGCATACCCCAACATTTTTTGGATATACCATTTTAAAAAAGGCCCCTAGTGTTTTATTGATGTTATCATTGTGTTGATCTTTGAGGGTAATTCATTTTTTTTTTTGCAATCAAGCTTTTTGGGAAAACAAACATAAAACAGAGAACACCAAAATTAGAAATCGCCAAAATGTACAGCCTAAATTTGGTAAAAGTCTGAACCTCTCTCGGGGTTCTACCTTCCCATCCCAATCCAGCCCTTTACTAAACAGGTCCTCAGAGGATCTAAATTAAAATGCCTTTGCATTTTTTCCTGGGGAAGTTCAAACATACTAGGCAAGGATAAAACTACATAAAATCATAAGTACCAGAAAGGATTATCTGGACTACCCAACTCAGGCTACTTTCGCAAGGCCTTTTTAATAATTTTTAAAAGGGGGAGAAAATTAACATTTGAAAATGAATGTAATAAATCAAAAGAAAAGCAAATTAACAATACGGAACACCAACACAAAATCCCCATGGCTTGTCAGGAGGTGAACGGGAGGAAAAGAGGGGCCCTCCCTCCTCACCCTAGTCTGCTGATTTCGTGCAGGTATGCACTCCTGCTCTTGCCCACCCCCAACCCTCGCCATAAAAGTTGTCGCTTTGTACAGTCAGATGCATGGATTTTTCATCCGTCGTTTTGGCTGCCTTTCTATATAAATCCCCCAAAGACACCCGACCACGGTGGGGAGCAGGTGGGAGGGGGTATGCAGGCAGCAGCATCTAAAAGAGGCATGTTTGTTGGGGGATCCGATTGCTGTATGCAGCGGGAAAACAGTTTATATGGTTTCACGCGGTCGATCTGTAACCGAAAACTTCGTTTTAAAGACTACTCACTTTATTGTGTATAAGACTTAGGAAATGAAAAGATGCAACTCTGGGAGGGGCACATACAACAGGCTTTACACTGCTACAGCGATTCACATTCGCGGGCATATTTTTTATCTGCATACAGAGGTTTACATCTGTTTACAAACATGCCCTTCTAGATAGTCCTGTCATCACCCTGCTTTTTAAAAGGGATCCAACGCCTGGTCAGTGGTGCCTCGTGGAACCGGCGGGCACAGAAAAGGTCAGGTGCAAAGGGGCGCTTGACTGTTAGGCCTCATTGGTGAAACAGGTGAGCGGTAAGGGGAAACAGAGGCACATGGCTTATTGGTTTTAAAGACTGCCTTTCTTTGGGGTTTTAACCAATGCCGGAATGAACCAACACACAGGCTCCGGCGGCACTCAGGCCGGAGGGGGGGAAACGAGGAGAGGTGAAGGCGTCTACCCCGCTCCCTTGTCATGCTAATCTGCTGATTTCCATCCAGTATGCAATGCCTGCTCATGTACCTCCACGTCACTTGAGTCGTTGTCATCTTTGTACAGTCTGGGATCACCTAGACTCATGTAGATTTTCATTCTCTGGGGTTTTGGCTTGCTTCTATACAGGTCCTTCTCAAAAAATTAGCATACTGTGATAAAGTTCATTATTTCTGTAATGTACTGATAAACATTAGACTTTCATATATTTTAGATTCATTAACACAACTAAGGGTAGTTCAAGCCTTTTATTGTTTTAATATTGATGATTTTGGCATACAGCTCATAAAACCAAAATTTATCCTCAAAAATAGCATATTTCATCCAAATAAAGAAAAGTTTTTTATAAAATCAACCTTTAAATAATTATGTTCAGTTATGCACTCAATACTTGGGTCGGAATCCTTTTGCAGAAATGACTGCTTCAATGGGGGTGGGATGGAGGCAATCAGCCTGTGGCACTGCTGAGGTGTTATGGAGGCCCAGGATGCCTGAAGGGCCTTAAGCTCATCCAGAGTGTTGGGTCTTGTTCCCAACTTTCTCTTCACAATATCCCACAAATCTCTATGGGGTTCAGGTCAGGAGTTGCTAGCCAGTACCAGTAATACCATGGTCAGTAAACCATTTTAACCATGGTTTGGGCCCCGAGCAGGTGCAGTCTTTAAAATGAAATCTTCTATCTATAAAGCTTTTCCCGCAGATGGAACAATTCCAAAACTCCTTAGCTGCTGCTGACCCTCACCTTGATAAAACACAGTGGACCAACACAGCAGCTGACTGGACCCAGCCCCTGACTCAGGGTACCTTGACACTGGACTTCAGGCATTTGGCATTTCCCTCTCCCCAGTCTTCCTCAGACTCTCCACTTGTTTTCGAATGGCTGCAAATTCTTTCATCTACAAAAGTACTTTGGACCACCGACAACAGTCCAGTGCTGCTTCTCTGTAGGTCAGGTCACCCTTTTGGCCTGTTCTGGTTCCAAAGTGGCTTTACCTGGGACCTGGGCTCGGTGGTTTTGGGTGTTTTTACTCCCGCTCAGTCCACCTCTTCATAGTCCCAAGGTCTGGAAAGTCCTTCTCCACAATCTTCCTTGAGGTGTCCAAGTCTTCTGTTGTCTTTGTTTTGTAGCCGAATTTTTTGGCCTTCCCTTTTAGGGGTGCCTTTGGATAATCACATCTGGAACAGCTGCAGGCAGCTAAAATTTCTTCTGTGAATTTTCACCTGTTTGGGAAAAAACGCTTTGAAAGGGTTTTTTTAAAAAACCCCCAAAGGGGTTTTTTTTTTTTTTCTGACCCCCAAAAAAAGGGCCCTTTTTTTGCTTTTTTAAAAAAATTTTTTTTGGGTTTGTTTTTTTCAACTTTTTTTTTTTTTTTTTTAAAAAAAAAAATTTTTCCCAAAAAATTTTAAAGGGGTTTTTTCAGGGCAGGGGGGCTTTTAAAAAAAAAATTTACCATAAAATTTTCCCAAATAAAAAAATTTTTTCCCCAAAATCTCCCCAGCTGCTGACCCCCCTTGATTTGGACCAAACCGGTGATAACCCAACCCAACACTTGATAGGTTTGCTTATTAATTTTGATTTCCCCCTTCCCCAGCCTCCCAAAATTTTCCCCCTTATTTCCCCAATTTTTTCAAAATGGTTTACCGACAGCTTTTTGGACCCTACAAAGTCCAGGCAACCTCTCTGTAGGGGGGGCCCGGCCCTGCCTAAAAAAAGTGGCTGACCTACCGGGGGGAACGGTGGCCCTTGGATTTTTCCCCAGTTTCCCCCAAAACTTCCTGGGTCCCCAAAGGCAATCGGTCCTTTCCCCACAATCTTCCTCAGGTCCGCCACCCTCCCGGGGTTTTTTTTCCCCCCCCCCCCGGCCCCAACTGGGGTTTGATCCAAACTCGACCACCCGGCCCTCGAAATTTCTTTTTTGGGTTTCTTCTTGGGGTGTCTGTCCTTCGGACAGAAAGGTCTCCCCCTGACTTTTTGGGGTAAAACCACGGGGGGAAAGTCGGAATCTTTGAGGGTTTAGAGTTTTTTGTTTCGTGAGGAAAACCCGAAAACCCCCTTTTCCTTTTTTTGAGTAGAATTTTGGGTTTTTTAAAAGGCTCCAAAAATCTTTAAAAAAAGGGGAAATTAAAATTCAAATTTTATTAAAAATATTGAAAGAATTTTATAATTTAATTGAAAATAAAAAATTTTCTTTTAAAATTTTTTGAAAACCTTAAAAAACCCAAGAACCGACCCGGGAGGGGGGGGGAGGGTCAAAAAGGAATCTAAGAAGCCATTTTTCCCGGCTTTTTTTGGAGAAGGAAAACATTTCAGTCGCGGCCCGGAAAAATTTGTTTTAAAGCGCTCACTTCATTGGTTTTAAATAGTTGTAAAAATTTTTTAGGTCCCATGGGATTACCCTAAAACTTTAAAACCCCAAGGCGTTCACCCCCGCGGCTCCCCCTTGAACGTCACTTGGGAGGATGTGCCCCGGGGTTTAAAAATGCCGGTTTTTCTGTCTCCAGGGGGCGTTTTTGGGGGTTAAAAAATTATCCAAGGGTTTGGGTTGGGGCGTGGCCCTTCCCCGGGGCCCCCGTTTTCTCATTTGTTGGGGGTGACCCCCCTTTCCCGGGCTTTCCTGGTGCGACCTTCCGGTTTTCCATGGTTTTTAGTGAATTATATATATAATGTGGGGGGAAGAATTTTAAAAGTTGACATAATGGATGGAGAATAGTCTGGTTCCAGGGGCTGGTCCTGCCGGGGTTTGTTTCTCCCTTTATCCCTGTTTTGGCTGGGATTGGCTCCCAGACCCCTGATTTGTAGTTAGGATGGGGGTTGGGATAATGGATGGATGGAATTGATCTGGAATCCCTTTGGGAAAATATTGTTGGGGTGTAATGGAAGGGCGGAAAGGACAATTTTTCCCTGTCATGAAGGTGGGATGCCTCCAGCAGGCTCCTTTCTATCATTCATTTTATTATCTATCTTTTATCTAATTCAGACAGGATTAGGCTTGGGGCTGGGCCCTTTTCGGCTCTGGGACCCCCTTCATTTTGAAACTAAAATGGTCAGTTTTTGTACCAAAACTAAAATAAACTTTTTTTTTAAACTTTCATTTAAACCATTAGGGGTAAATTCCAGGGCCCCAGTCCAATATTTTTTTTTCCAGCCTCATTGATTATTCCAGAAGCTTTCATGTTCTAAAAACATCTGTGGGGGAAATATTTGATTGTGCAAAAATGTCTTTTACACTTATCTTTTTTCCCGGTTCTCAATAAATCTAAGGTGCTATAAGAAAAAAAAGAAGTTTAGGTCTCATCTTATGTATGTATATTATACATGTTAAACAATGAATACCAAAAAAAATTTTCTGATGTGGGAAGGTCTAAATATTTTTACATTAGACTTTTTAAAAGATTTTCGGCCCAAAAAGGGACCAAAGGCCCCATTAATTTATTTAATTGTACATAAATGGGATATCTCTTTTATTTTATTTTTTTTCGCTTCCCGACAATTTTTTAAATTTTAAATAATAAAAGGGGGAAAATTTAAATTTGTTGGCCTGGGAGGAATACAAAAACCCCCTCTTAAAATATTTTTTTCTTCCAAATACCCACGGGCCTGTGGCAAATATTCAACCGAGACCAAACCACCAAACCTTACCACCTCTACCCCCCTAAAAAAATAATCAATTTCTAAACCTGTCCTTTAAAACTAGGGCAAGAATATATTAAAATCCCCCTTTTGGATTAGGCAACAAACCAAAATTTAAGATTAGGTCTTGGGGGATTAGGGTTAGGCAGAGATTTTTATTTTAATTGGAAGGGTCAAATATATTAAAGTCAAAATAAAAAAATCAACTCAAAAAAGAAATTTGAGTAAGTTCCCCAAAAATCAAAGATACCATTCCAAAATTTTTGGGGGATTGGGAGGGTGGATAAATAAACATCCCCATTTCATTTGTATTTTTTTAACCCAAAAAGTTTTTATTTAAACTAGCAAATTCATCCCTGATTGGCAAAAAGGGGAGACAGAAAATTCAGAAAAATGAAGAAACCAGTTCTTACATTTTAATTTTGAAAGTTTTTGATAGCAATAATATCCTAAAAAAATGTCAACCCTTTCAACCATGCTTTTTAGATTGTACAAATTTTTTATCCCAAAATGGACAAAAAACCACCAAATCATGTATGATAAGTGTCATTTTGTGCTCCATGGAAAAAAACCCAAACCAATAAATTCCTTATTAATTTTTGGGGGCTCTGTTGTCTCTTTTAAATATTTTGGATAAAATTTTTGGTGGTAAATCTTCTGGCATAACCCTTCTTCCGGAAAGGCCTGGGGAAACCCAAAAACAAAAAACCAAAAAAAGGGTGGCCGGCAAAAAAACAACCTTGCAAAAACCCCGGCTAAAAAAATTTAGGTTTAAAAAAAAAATTTAAAACCTTTTAAAAAAATTTTTTGGGTAGCAAAAACCCAAAAAAATTAATTTTAAAAAAGGGTTGAGTTTTAAATTAAAAAAAAAATTTCCCAAAATAAAATCCCCAAAAATAAATAATTAAAAAAGGGTTTTTAAATTTAGAAAAAAAAAAAAATTCCATTTTTTTGGGGATTGGTTTTAAAAAATTTTTTATAAATTTTGGGGGAAAAATTTTAAAAATTTTTTTTAAAAGCAAAAAAACTGGGGGCAGGCATAAAAAAAATAAAAAATTTTTTTCCCTTAAATTAAATTTGATTTTTAATACCCTGGGGGGTTTTTTAAGGGGCGGGAATTAAAAGGGCGGGGTATTTTTAAAAACCCCAAATTTTTATATAAAGGGTCCCTTAGGGAATTTTAAAAAAAAATAAAAACCCTCGGTATTAAAAGGGTTCTTTTTTTAAATAAACCCCCGCCAAAAAAAATTTGTTCCCCCCAAATTAAATTTGCATTTAAGAACCCTTCCCTAAAATTTAAGTTTGGGGCAATTTTTTAAAGGGGGGGAAATAATCCATTAAAAAGAAAAGCTGGTTTAATTTAATTTTTTAAAATTTTTTTCCCCCAAATCAAAATTTTTTTAATTTAAAATTTAAATTCTAAAAAAGACAGGGACAATTTAATTTTTTTCAAAATTTAAAAATAATATGATTTTTTCATCCAAAAGTATTGGTTTTTAAAAAAATGACAAAACCCCCCTTTCAATGCTCCTAATAAAAACCTTTTAAATTGGGGAAAAAAATTTTCAAAAGTTGGAAAAAAAAAATTCAATTAAATAAAAACCTTTCCTTTGAATTTCTAAAAAATAATCCTATTTTAATTTTTTGTGGATTCCCCCCTTTAATTTTAGAACATGGGGGTTTTTCAATTTTTTTAAAAATTTACCCTCATACAAGGATGTTTTGAACCCCAAATTTCAACGGGGTTAGGTTTTCCCCGGGGTTAGCGGGGGTTTTGGGGCCCTTTGGGGGCCCCGGGGTGCCATTAAAAGAATTTAAAAACCCGGCCCGGGGGCAAAAAGTCCTTTTTAATTTCTTATCCCAAGTATTCCCAGGTTAGAAAAAGGGACCTGACTCACGGGGAGCCGGGGTGGGGGTTTTTCCGAAACAAATAATGAGGAGGACAGGAAAAAGACGGGGGATACTGGTGTGTTTTGTGTGGAAAAGGACATGGCTCCACCGGTTTCTACAAAAATATATCCAAAAAGCCCTCAACTTAACAAGTTGCATCCATGGAAGGACAAAAATGAACCATAAACAAAACATTCAGGCAAAAATAAACAAAAAAAAGGGTTTCAAAAAAGGGTTAAAAGTAGATAATTGAGAATTTCAGAACAAGGTAGCTTTTTTTTTCACTTTCTTCCCCAAGAGAAAACCTCTATTTGAAGAAAAAAACATATAGAAGAAGAAAAATTTGAACAAGAAAAACATTGATAAAATAATAGAGAAAAATGTCATAGAAACCCAAAACAGAGGGGCCCTTCTCATATATAAAAAATGGAGAGGGAATTTTTAGGTGAAATGAAGACAGCTCATAACAACCTTTTGGATAGTAATCCAAAAGGGTGGTTTTAAAACAGTAAACTGAAAATGTTTTGCTAATATTTTGATTTTCAAAGTGAAGAGATACTTTTAAAAAAAATTTTACAATGGAAAACAAAGGGGCTGGGGTCAGATGAAAAGAATCATTAAAAATACTTATTTAGAGTTGCCCAAAGGACCACCACTTTTAAATTTGGGGCTTTCCTTTCTGGGGGACAAAAAACCCTTTTGTTATAGTTTTAAATTTATATTTATAATCTTGTTTTGTTTTGTTTACCTCATGATGGTATAAATTTCCCTGCATGGGGGTTTTTTGTTTGGGAACAGCCAAATTTTAAGCTGATTTCTTGACCAGTGTTTTTCGAGATGGTGTGCATTTCCCCAAACCTGTTGATGGTCCTTTCATATTTTTGAATGTTGGGAACTGTGTAAAAGGGAAGGTAAAGGTGCTTCTACAAGGTTGTAATGTCAGTATTTTTTTTTTTATGTGAGAAAGATTTTTGCTTTTTTTGTTTTTTTTCCCGATTTCTCTCACCCATCCTCATTTCTGTGTTTTGTTTCTTCCCCCCCCGATTAGATTTCCTTTTCCCTACTTGGTGTTTTTCCCCACATCATTCTTTTTTAAAAATTCGAGCAAACAAACAATGGGAAGATAGCAAAGACAATAGAAAATGAAATTTTTTCTTGAGGCAATGATTGGGAAAGGGGGGATGTGTGGCTGAAAACTTGTACTTTGATAATTGAAATGCTTCAAGGTCAAAATTAAAAACCAAAAGTGTCAAACACATCGTTTTTTTTGAAAAGTTTTTTCCTTTTTTACCTTTTAACATTGGGGTTTCCCGTGCTTGAAAGGGGCCCCAATTATAAGGTACCCAACTTGGGAAGGGGGCCCCCGTAAGAAAACCCGGGAAAATTCATCAAAAAAGGTTTTGAAATATTTTCAGTTTGGGGCTTTCCCAATTTAAAAGATTAAAACTCATCAACATTTCTTTGTTTTTCTGTCAGTTGTCCCAAACCTGGACAAAAAAGTATTTTTTTATGACTTCTGAAATACTGATTTGTGGGGACTCAAAAACAAAATGAAGGGAAAAACCCCCTCCCCCCATGCAAGATACTGTCAGTTTCTTCCCTGGCTGGTTTCACGTTGTTTTTTTATTATATTGTCTAAGTTATGCCTTTCTTTTTTGTGTTTCTTTTATTTATTATGTACATTTTTCTTTGTTAAATTTAATGGCAAGGGCCTAGGCTATTAAACTTGTCTTTTGTGGTGGTTCCCCAAGGGGGGACCCCCTGCAATCATTACCAGGTGGCTTTCTGCCCCATATAAAGGGGTTTTCCAAGTTCCTGGAATTCATTTCAAATGTGCTAATAGAGTTTTTGCGGTCCCTTTGGCTTTACTTTAAGTGTCTTCTGGGATTTTCAAACCTGTTTTTTCCCCAACGACATCCTTAAATTTGGAGAAGTGTTTTTTAATGATTTTAAACCTCTTCGGGTTTTTGACTACCCCTTTGGATTTTTTTTTGGTCTTTGTTCCCTTTATTTTTTCCTTTTTCAGGCAATTCCTTTGTCTTTTGGAGCTACATGCATTCGATCCCTTTTTGGAAATAAAACCTTTTAATTTTTATAAAGTTTTCCCAAGGCCCTTTTCTTTTTTTTAGTCAGGTTTTTCCCCCGGGGGCTATTTATGAAAATGTTTTTTGAAATTTTTTGTGCTTGGCACCCCACTCAAAATCAAAAAAATTTATGCGGGTTAAGCCTTTACCTTTGTGTGCTCACAGTAGGGGGCCCTTTCCCCAATATTAGAACTGTTTCCAGGTAAAAAATTTTTTAAAAAGGTTTTTTGGCATTTTGGGAAAAATTATTCTGTTTTTTCACCACATTTGACATTTTTAGAAAATTTTCACAAAAGTTCAAGTCGGTCGGGAACTTTACCCCCATGCTTGGGGAAAAATAAAATGGTGTTGATCCCCACCCCTTCCCCCTTGTGGGTGTGCTTCATAATTTTTTACATGTAGAGTTAAAACATTAATTGCCTTTTTAAAATTCTTTTAGTCTTTTTTTGAAAATTCATTTTTTTTTTTTTTATTTTCCCTTTTAATTCAAAATTTTTTTTTAAAAACATATATTTTCAAAACAAAAAATTCCTAAAAATTTTTATTCTTTTTCCACATCCTTCCCTTGGCCCCCCAAAAAAAGCCAAAAAAAAAGTCCCCTTTTAACTTTTTTTTTCCCTTTTTCCCCCCCTTTTTCCTTTTTAAAATTTTTATTCCCTCCAATTAAAAAAAATAATTTTTAAACAAAATTTTGGGCCCCTGGAAACCCGTCTTTTCTTTTTTTTCCAAAACCATCCAAGGGAAAAATTTTTTTTTCCAGGGAAAAATTTAAAAAACCCCTTTATTAAATCCCAAAAAACTTTCCCAAAAGGG
>NW_024384811.1:0-5552 GCF_016835505.1 Polypterus senegalus
CCTCATAAAACATTCATTACAAAGATATAAAATATCAATACACACGAATGAGCGTACACCTCTGTATTGTGTCGTTAGATTTGTAAAAGTCTTACCAAGATAACTGAACACTTTCTGAGCCATTGTGCTCTACAACAGCCAGAAGTCATTTGAAAAATGAAAGAGAGAGAAAGAAAACCTGAACAATTTGTGATGTGACTATCAAAAGGAATAAATGTGGTGGCAGGCATACAATTACTGACATACAAATATAATTCCTTTACATTTAAGTTTCTCTGTTTTTCTAGAATTGAGCACAATGCTGTCCTCTGAAGTATTAATTGTGTTCTCTATGAGGTGAGCAGCTGCGGCTAATGAGACTTCACAAATATTAACAAATGTCAGTCTAAAGCAGCAAATCCTACGTTTAATTGTGGACATCAAACCTCATTTGACCTTCTCAGTCGTCCATTTCAGTTCCTCACAGTCACCTGAGTGTCATTTAGTGAGCCAGCAGTGTGAGGAGTGAAGGCCGACTGCTCCGTCTGCACTCGTCTGTCATCTGCTGCCTTATTGAGGAGGAGTGCAGATTAAAGTGCAGGAATAGGAAACATTAACTTCACAATAAAATGAAGTGTTTAGTTTGACACAAAAGTAAAACAATAAAGGAACATTTCATAGAATTTGACTCTCAAACAAATCCCCACCCGCCTGACCAAAGCTGAACAGAATGTTGGCCGTCGTCTGAGCTCAGCTGTGCAGTTTTTAGTTGTGAAATCTGAAAGTCTGTGCAAATTATATATTAAAAGATTTTTATATTTCCAGATATTAGGTAAAATTCAGCACAAAACTTAATTTATGTTGAAATAAATAATTCTTACCCATAATAATGGAAACAGCAATAATCATTTTACATTTTATTGAAGTGTTTCTATGAATTGCCAGGAGTCTCCTACATTTACAGTGCTGTTTATTACACATTCAAATAACAACAACAACAACAACATTTATTTCTATAGCACATTTTCATACAAACAGTAGCTCAAAGTGCTTTACATATTAAAGAATAGAAAAATGAAAGACACAATTATAAAACAAAATAAATCAACATTAACATCGAATAAGAGTAAGGTTCAATGGCCAGGGGGGACAGAAAAAACAAAAAACTCCAGACGGCTGGAGAAAAAATAAAATCTGTAGGGATTCCAGACCATGAGACCGCCCAGTCCCCTCTGGACATTCTACCTAACATAAATGAAACAGTCCTCTTTGGATTTAGGATTCTCACGGAAGGGCTTGATGATGATGATGGTCACGTAGACTTCTGCCTTTTAATCCATCCATCATTGTTGGTGCATCATGAAGCTTTGAGTAGGTGGAGGTGGCGCAGGCCACCACCACAAAGAAACCGGAAAAAGAAACAGAAAAGAGAGTAGGGGTCAGTACCGATTTTAGAACCACCATGAATAGTTATTATGATGAATTGAACATACAGAGTATCAGGATTAAGTTAAATTACGATTAAAATGAAGTTATAAAAAGGCCATGTTAAAGTAATATGTTTTTAGCAGTGTTTTAAACTGCTCTACTGTATCAGCCTGGTGAATTCCTATTGGCAGGCTATTCCAGATTTTAGGTGCATAGCAGCAGATGGCCGCCTGCCCGCCTCACCACTTCTTTTAAGGTTTGTTCTTGGAATTCTAAGGAGACACTCATTTGAGGATCTTAGGTTACGATTTGGAATATAAGGTGTCAGACATTCCGATATATAAGATGGAGCGAGATTATTTAAGGCTTTATAAACCATAAGCAGAATTTTAAAGTCAATCCTGAATGACACAGGTAACCAGTGTAGTGACATCAAAACTGGAGTAATGTGTTCGGATTTTCTTTTCCTAGTTAGGATTCTAGCAGCTGCATTCTGCACTCGTTGCAAGTGATTTATGTCTTTTTTGGGTAGTCCTGAGAGGAGTGCGTTACAGTAATCTAGTCGACTGAAAACAAACGTGTGAACTAATTTCTCAGCATCTTTCAGTAATATAAGAGGTCTAACTTTACTTATGTTTCTTAAGTGAAAAAATGCTGTCCTAATGATCTGATGAATATGTGATTTAAAATTCAGATTACAGTCAACAATCACCCCTAAGCTTTTTACCTCCGTCTTGACTTTTAATCCTAATGTATCCAGTTTATTTCTAATAGCCTCATTGTATCCATTATTGCTGATCACTAAGATTTCAGTTTTCTCTTTATTTAACTTGAGAAAATTACTATTCATCCATTCTGAGATACAAGTCAGACATTGTGTTAGTGAATCAATAGAATCAGGGTCATCAGGTGCTATTGATAAGTACAGCTGTGTGTCGTCAGCATAGCTGTGGTAGCTCACGTTGTGCCCTGAGATAATCTGACCTAACGGAAGCGTGTAGATTGAGAAGAGCAGCGGACCCAGGATAGAGCCTTGTGGAACACCATATCGGATATCATGTGTCTTCGAGTTGTAATTCCCACAACTAACAAAAAATTTTCTCCCTGTCAGGTAGGATTCAAACCAATTTAAGACACTGCCAGAGAGGCCCACCCATTGACTAAGGCAATTTCTAAGAATATTGTGATCAATGGTGTCAAATGCAGCACTCAGATCTAAGAGGATGAGAACAGATAAATGGCCTCTGTCTGCATTTACCCGCAAGTCATTTACTACTTTAACGAGTGCAGTTTCTGTGCTGTGATTTGTTCTAAAACCCGACTGAAATTTATCAAGAATAGCAGGTTTATTTAGGTGGTCATTTAACTGCATAATGACTGCCTTCTCTAGAACTTTACTTAAGAAAGGCAGGTTAGAGATGGGTCTAAAATTTTCAAGAGCTGAGGGGTCGAGATTATGTTTCTTAAGAAGGGGTTTAACTACAGCAGTCTTAAGACAGTCTGGGAAGACCCCCGTATCTAGTGACAATTTACTATGTCCAGAACATTATCAATTAGCACGCCTGATACTTCTTTGAAAAACCTTGTTTATATAAGAAGAAGACTTATGAAAATAACTGTAATGAAATAAGTAATAATCATAAACAGTGTACACTCTACATGAATAAAGTACAATTTAACAAAAACAGCCTTCAAAAAACAGCAAATAAGAAATGATTGCATTGTTAAAAAATATGTCAGAGTTTTGTACTGTTAATATGAAAAATGAACAAAGGAATAATGTACAAATAATTAAAAACATCTAATCTCAGATAATTCAATTTTTTATTTTCTTTAACATTTACAGTAAATTGAGCACTGAAGAAGCTGGACTAAATATTTTACACGTCAGGATAATTTTCAGTGCTTTTCTGAACCAGGAATAAAGAAAAGCGTAAAGAATTGGATTAACACCAAAGTTCACTTCACTGACCAACACAAAGACATTCCTGATGATAAGTGTGATTATGTTACTACCATCAGCATAAATAGTGTACACATAAAGAGGCAGCCAGCAGACAATAAAAGCCCCCACGACTACTCCTAATGTTTTTGCGGCTTTTCTTTCAGACGGTTTTGATATTTTTCTGTCACTCACCTCCTCAGTTTGTCTCTTTTCTATCATACAGTTGATGGCTCTTGAATGGCTTCTTGCAACCACAAATATTCTGATATAAAAACCAATCATCAGTGAATAAGGAATAAAAAGTTAAGAGTAAAATGAAAATGGCCATTTCATAAGAAGTGAATGCTAAACAAGCTCCTTCACATATCTCTGTTACAATATCACTAAAACATAAAAGTATGACTGTAATGAAAAGTGCAAACAGCCACACTACAGCAATGCTGACCTTTGCAACATTTAAAGTTATTTTTGAGCTGTAAAAGAAAGGATGGCAGACAGCAATGTAGCGATCAATGGATATTAAAGCCACATTATATACAACTACTGTATTAAGAATATTTACAATTCCCTGATACAAATAACAATAAATAACTCCAAAGTACCAGCAAGTTTCAATCAGGATAACCAAAGTGAAGGGCATCACAAAGAAACCTGTTAAGAAATCGGCCACTGCAAGTGAAAGGATCAGAAGATTAGTCGCGTGTGCAGTTGAACTAAATGAGAAATAGAAATGATGACAAGAAGATTTCCAAAGACTGTCGATAAAAGCAAAAGACACGAGAAAGTGTAATAAAGTCCATAAACTTCAGTCCCATAAATCAGTTTAAGACAAGATACATTGCTGTGAGGATAGCAATGGCCAACTTTCACTTGTTTCAACTCCATGTGTGTCCCCTGACTGAGCCGTCCTGCCTGCACACTGAGATGTTTATACACTGAGGCCCTGCGACTGCCATATTCTCTCTGCTGACGTCATTCACATGAGGCGTCTCTCTGCTGTGTGTGCTTCACAAATTCTCTCAGGATGTTTGTCTGTTTATTTCAGTTCTTACTCACTAATGAGTTCATCAAATCTCAGATGTCTTCATTATATTTGTTTGTCAGGAGCCTCTCAGGGCTGCGGTGGTCTCTCCTCACAGCTCCACAGTGGTCAGCTGCTGGCTCTCTGCAGTTTCCTTCTTCTCCTCTGTCTGCTGTTTTTGTTTTTTTGTTCTCAGTCACTTTGACTTTCTTTCCTCATCACAGCGAGCAGCACATTAAATCAGCAGGTTCAGATGAGCTGGCTTCTGAACACTGATGGGAAGTTGATATGTCCACTATGACTCCTGAATCCTTCTCATAAGGTGGACTCTCGATTTTTCGACCGCCCATTGTGTATTCAAACCCAACATTTTTACTTTCTATGTGTAATTCTTTACATTTACTGACATTAAATTTCATCTGCCTCAAATCTGCCCAAGTCTGCATGCTATCCAAGTCCTTCTGTGATGATATAACGGATTCCAAATTATCTGCTAATCCACCTATCTTGGTATCATCTACAAATTTAACCAGCTTGTTACTTATTTTCCTATCTAAATCATTTATATATATTAAAAACAGCAGTGGCCCTAGCACTGATCCCTGCTGGTCACCACTCTTAACATCGGCCAGTTCTGATGAAGTTCCTCGCACCATCACCCTCTGCTTCCTACACATACAGTGTACAGTAACAGCTGTGTGTTTTTGTCTTTTCCGGACCCTCACATTAAATTCCAAACAGCATTTTCCCTACAAGGTTTTTTTTTTGGGAGTTTTTCTTGTCTTCTTAGAGAGTCAAGGCTGGGGGGCTGTCAAGAGGAAGGGCCTGTTAAAGCCCATTCCGGCACTTCTTGTGTGATTTTGGGCTAAACAAAAAATAAATTGTATTGTATTGTATTCCCCCCGTTGCTCTCTGTCAGTCTGACGTTGTGCTGATTGTCTTTGTCTGATTTACTGGACGTCTTTCTTTTCTTAAATCATCAAATACCCAACATGCATTTCTCTGTGTCAGTGGCAGGTAAAATCCCAATGCAGCAGCGCTAACTGATGTGCTTTTTATTTTGATGACATTTGCTGTGTCACTGAATTGTGTCGTGTTGTTGTCATCCCCTCCTCATCGACACAGACAGTGAAGTGGTCCTCACACACAAGACTTCATACGTGACACACAGCTGGTCTG
>NW_024384812.1:0-7888 GCF_016835505.1 Polypterus senegalus
ATTTCTCCAGTTTTAATGTCACTACACTGGTTACCTGTGTCTTTCAGAATTGACTTTAAAATTCTGCTTATAGTTTTATAAAGCCTTAAATAATCTCTTACATCTTATATATCAGAATGTCTGACACCTTATATTCCAAATGTAACCTCAAGATCCTCCAAATGAGTGTCTCCTTAGAATTCCAAAACAAAACTTAAAAGAAGTAGTGAGGCTGAGCCTTCTGCTGTTATGCACCTAAAATCTGGAATAGCCTGCCAATAGAAATTCGCCAGGCTGATGCACAGTAAGATGCTTTAAAACACTGCTGAAAACACATTACTTTAACATGGCCTTTCTATAACTTCATTTTAATCTTAATTTAACTTAATCCTGATACTCTGTATGTTCAATTTCCTCATAATAACTATTCATGGTGGCTCTAAAATCCCATTGCTGACCCTACTCTCTCTTCTGTTTCTTTTTCCAGGTTTCTTTGTGGTGGTGGCCTGCGCCACCTCCACCTACTCAAAGCTTCATGATGCTCCAACAATGATGGATGGATTAAAAGGCAGAAGTCTACGTGACCATCATCATCATCAAGCCCTTCATTGAGAATCCTAAATCCAAAGAGGACTGTTTCATTTATGTTAGGTAGAATGCCCAGAGGGGACTGGGTGGTCTCATGGTCTGGAATCCTACAGATTTTATTTTTTCTCCAGCCGTCCTGGAGTTTTTGTGTTTTTCTGTCCCCCCTGGCTATTGAACCTTACTCTTATTCGATGTTAATTAATGTTGATTTATTTTGTTTTATAATTGTGTCTTTCATTTTCTATTCTTTAATATGTAAAGCACTTTGAGCTACTGTTTGTATGAAAATGTGCTATATAAATAAATATTGTTGTTGAGGTGTTCCGGCAGTCCACCCAGGAGGAGGCCCAGGGGAAGACCCAGGACACACTGGAGGGACTATGTCTTCCGGCTGGCCTGGAAACACCTGGAATTCCCTGGAAGAGCTAGAAGTGGTGGCCGGGAGAGGGAAGTCTGGGCATCTCTGCTCAAGCTGCTGCCCTGTGACCCGACCTCTGGTAGCGGAAGAAGGTGGATGGATGAATATGCTCGTTTTGAATTTGATGCAAGCAACACATTTCAAAAAAGTTGGGGCAGAAAACCGAAAAAAAAAAAACAACTAATGAGGTTAATTGACAGCAGCAGGTCAGTCACATGATTGGGTATAAAAAGGGCATCTCAGAGGCGGAGTCTGTCAGAAAAACGATGAGGAGAATTCACCACCATGTGAAAGACAGCATGGGCAAGCAGTGTGACAATTTAAGAATAACGTTCCTCAGTGTAACATTGCCAAGAATTTGGGAGTTTTGATATCTACCATAAATGATATCATTAAAAGATTCTGAGAATCTGAAGAAATCTCTGTATACAGACACACGTTAGTATTATCAATGAAGAAAATTAAAAAGTAAGAATACTTTTGATTTGGCAGCCCCAGTCCCAGTGAGGCTCTATACAATAGAGGCATATGGCTGGTGGTATAAACGAGTCCCCCTTCTTCTGAATGATTCACTGGCTGAAAGTCTTCCAGTGTTTGTGTGTGTCACAGAGGGATGTGCAGCAGTGTTCACAATGGCACACAGTTTTGTCTTGATTCTCTCCTCTGCTGCTACTGCCAGGGGGTCCAGACTGTGTCCCATAACTGAGCCAATCATTTCAATCAGCTTGTTGATTTCGGTGGGCCTCTCTTGAAGTGATGTTACCAGACCGGCAGACTGTCCTGGCCACAGAGTTGTAGATGATGTGAAGGACGTCACTTCCCACATTAAAGGAGCTCACTCTCCTCCTCCTTTTTGGAGTCTCTGGAGGGGTTGCTAGAGGGCATACCTTCTGGAGATTCCCTCGTTTTGCTGGGAGACTTCAATGCTCCGTGGGCAATGACAGTGAGACCTGGAAGGCGTGATTGGGAGGAATGGCCCCGATCTGAACCCGGCGGTGTTTTGTTGTTGGACTTCTGTGCTCGTCACGGATTGTCCATAACGAACACCATGTTCAAGCATAAGGGTGTTCATATGTGCACTTGGCACCAGGACACCCTAGGCCTCAGGTCGATGATCGACTTTGTGGTGTGTCGTGGACTTGCGGCCATATGTCTTGGACACTTTCGGGTGAAGAGAGGCGGAGCTGTCAACTGATCACCACCTGGTGG
The DNA here is from genome assembly GCF_016835505.1 of Polypterus senegalus. Classification (NCBI taxonomy): domain Eukaryota; kingdom Metazoa; phylum Chordata; class Cladistia; order Polypteriformes; family Polypteridae; genus Polypterus; species Polypterus senegalus. Next base: position 2,195 of record NW_024384812.1, read on the forward strand.
TGAGTTGGCCGATGGTGGGGAAGATGCGGTCAGACCTGGTAGGCCCAAGCGTGTTGTGAGGGTCTGCTGGGAGCGGCTGGCAGAGTCCCCTGTCAGAAGTAGCTTCAACTCCCACCTCCGGCAGAACTTCAACCCGTCCGAGGGAGGTGGGGACATTGAGTCGAATGGGCCATGTTCCGTGCCTCTATTGTTGAGGCGGCTGACGGAGCTGTGGCGCAAGGTGGTGGTGCCTGTCGTGGCGGCAATCCCGAACCCGTTGGTGGACACGGCGGTGAGGATGCCGTCAAGCTGAAGAAGAGTCCTATAGGACTTTTTGTCCTGTGGGTCTCTGGAGGCAGCTGATAGGTACCGGCAGGCCAAGCGAGCAGCGGCGGTTGTTGCTGAGGCAAAACTTCGGGCATGGGAGGAGTTTGGAGGCCATGGAGAGCGACTTTGGACGGCCGAGGAGATTCTGGTCCACCGTCCGGCGTCTCAGGAGGGAAGCAGTGCAGTGTCAACACCGTATATGGTGGGGATGGTGCGCTGCTGACCTCGACTTCGGGCGTTGTGGGTGGTGGGAGGAGTACTTGAAGACCTCCTCAATCCCACTAACATGCCTTCCAATGAGGAAGCAGAGCCTGGGGACTCTGAGGTGGGCTCTCCCATCTCTGGGACTGAAGTCACCGAGGTGGTCAAAAACTCCTTGGTGGCAGGGCCCGGGGTGGATGAGATCGCCCGGAGTTCCTTAAGGCTCTGGATGTTGTAGGACTGTCTTGGTTGACCGTCTCTGCAACATCGCATGGACATCGAGGACAGTGCCTCTGGATTGGCAGACCGGGGTGGTGGTCCCCTCTTTAAAAGGGGACGGAGGGTGTGTTCCAACTATAGAGGGATCACACTCCTCAGCCTCCCTGGAAAAGTCTATTAGGGGTTCTGGAGAGGAGGGTCCGTCGGATAGTGAACCTCGGATTCAGGAGGAACAGTGTGGTTTTAGTCCTGGTGCGGAACAGTGGACCAGCTCTTCACCCTTAGCAGAGTCCTGGAGGGTGCATGGGAGTTTGCCGACCGGTCTACATGTGTTTTGTGGACTTGGAAAGGCATTGACCGTGTCCCTCGGGGAATCCTGTGGGGGTGCTCGGGAGTATGGGGTACGGACCCCTGATAAGAGCTGTTAGGTCTCTGTACAACGGTGTCAGAGCTTGGTCCGCATTGCGGCAGTAAGTCGAGCCCGTTTCCAGTGAGAGTTGGACTCCGCCAGGGCTGCCCTTTGTCACCGATTCTGTTCATAACTTTTATGGACAGAATTTCTAAGCGCAACCAGGGTGTTGAAGGGTCGGTTTGGTGGACTCAGGATTGGGTCACTGCTTTTGCAGATGATGTTGTCCTGTTTGCTTCATCAGGCCGTGATCTTCAGCTCTCTCTGGATCGGTTAGCAGCTGAGTGTGAAGCGGCTGGGATGAGAATCAGCACCTCAAATCCGAGCATGGTCCTCAGCGGGAAAGGGTGGAGTGCCCTCTCAGGGTTGGGGAGAGATCCTGCCCCAAGTGGAGGAGTTCAAGTATCTCGGGGTCTTGTTCACGAGTGAGGGAAGAATGGGCGTGAGATCGACAGGCGGATCGGTGCGGCATCCGCAGTGATGCGGGCTCTGCATCGGTCTGTCGTGGTGAAAAGGAGCTGAGCCGTAAGGCAAAGCTCTCAATTTACCAGTCGATCTACCTTCCTACCCTCACCTATGGTCATGAGCTATGGGTAGTGACGAAAGAGCGAGATCGCGAATACAAGCGGCTGAAATGAGTTTCCTCCATGGGGTGTCTGGGCTTTCCCTTAAAGATAGGGTGAGAAGCTCAGTCATCGGGAGGGCTCAGAGTAGAGCAGCTGCTCCTCCGCATCGAGAGGAGTCAGATGAGGTGGCTCGGGCATCTGATCAGGATGCCTCCTGGGCGCTCCCTGGTGAGGTGTTCGGGCACGTCCAACGGGAGGAGGCCCGGGGAAGACCCAGGACACGCTGGAGGGACTATGTCTCCCGGCTGGCCTGGGAGCATGGGATTCTCCGGAAGAGCTGGAAGAAGTGGCGGGGAGAGGAAGTCTGGGCCTCTCTGCTTAAGCTGCTGCCCAGCGACCCGACCTCGGATAAGCGGAAGAGATGGATCTCTATGCTATACAATACAATCTTTATATATAATAGACACTTGGAATAAACTACCAAGTAGTGTGGTAGACAGTAAGACTTTAGGGACTTTCAAAACTTCGACTTGATGTGAGAGGACTGGCGAGCTCTGTTGGGCTGAATGGCCTGTTCTTGTCCAGACTGTTCTAATGTTCTAATCAGCTACCATGGCTGTTCATTTGTCTGTCCGGGATTTTAAGTCACCTGTACCTCACAAATCGTTTGACCGATTGATCTGAAATTTGGTACACATATACTACATGATGTCTACTATCCGCTTCGGGTGATGATTGACCTCAAGGTTATTCCTCTTTTTATTTTTATCGTATTTTATTGTAGAATCAACTCTCAGCAGCGGACCAACAGGGGAGGCCATATGGCGAATCACGTGCAGGAGCCGTTCTCATCCCAACCATCTTAGCTGTCACTTCCCTACTTCTTTATATCTTAAATCATTCTAGAGCACGGGTGTCAAACTCCAAGCCTGGAGGGCACGAGTGGCTACAGGTTTCGTTCTCACCCTTTTTCCTAATCAGTGACCACTTTTCACTGCTAATTCACTTTTTTCTCATCATTTTAATAGCCCGGTTAGAAGGATTCAGTCCTCTGAATTGATACTTTTCTTCATTAAATCGCAGCAAAACAGAAATGAGATGTGAAACGAGCCGACAGATAATCTCTCTTAACTCTTTGAGGGCTGAATATTTTTTCAAAAAACAGTTTCTGAAAAGCAATGGTTTCACACAGAAATCAAGATAAAACGTCTGTTGCATGCTGTGCAGCCAGTTTGACAAGAATGTGCAGCAGGCTTGCTGCCAAGCTGTCTTCACGTGGTCTTCATGGTGACAGTGCATTGCAATGTAGTTTCTACCTCTTATCATTGTTAAGTGGCACTTCTCCATGGCGAACATTGCCATAGGTGCATCAGCTACATGAACCGTTCAGCACCATGATTAGCTGGGGACCAGTCAACTGAAGCTGGAACCTCACATTCATTTTACGATCACTTGTATCGAAAGTCATAATCCAGTTCAGAGATAACAGGCAAAAGCGTTGTCTATGCAGTAGTTTGCATTTTGCAATCATTTTGATCTCTTGCCAGATGTCAGTGCCATTTTTGCTGTTGTTTGCACCTTGCTACTCACACGCGAGTGTAGGAAATCTTGGTCAACCCAATGAAGCTAAATGAGTCCAACTAAAACATAACGGTTGGTTTTCAGAGTGTACAGCTGATTACCATCATCAACTCCTCCTTTTGACAAAAGTCAACATCAGCCCTGAAAAGAGTTAATGAGAAGCTGAATCTTTTGCTGTTAATTAAGGCCCGTTATTTAATTTCAGGGCTTGTTGCTGCTCTCATTCTGCCACAGCAGACATTTCCAAAACTGTTGATTTTCTGTTTTTTCCGTCAAAATGTTTTGGTGCCGGAGAGATCCAGCCTTACCAAGACCTTCACCTTTTTATATTCAGATAGTTGTGTGATGGGCACAGGAGCTGGTCATGTGGCGACTTCGTTTTGTGTCTACGTTATTGTTTGGCTGCTAATTAAGGAAAAACAAATTAAAGGGCCGGAGTCAAGTTAATTAAAAGAAGTAATTAGCAGCAAAAACGGGTCACTAATGAAGAAGATGGTAAGAATGAAAACCTGCAGCCACTGCGACCCTCCAGGAATGGAGTTCGACTTACCCCTGTTCTAGAGGCAGATTAAGTGAAAAATTAAAGCGATTGCAGCACAAACACACAGACTTAATCAGTTTTAACGTGAAAAAGATGCTGACGAAAGAAGAGAAGAAGCGGGCCGCTAGGGTGGAAAAAAGAAGAAGAGCTGCTCAGGAAGGAGCAAGAGCATCAGCCTCTGAGGAAATGAATGCTCAATGTACAGAGAAAGAGGAGGAAAACTAGGAATGAATCAAGTCAAGTGGATTCACTGCAGGTTATCGTGCAGTGCACCGTTATTGGTAACTAGATAAATAAACAAATGGTAAAACGAAAGGATCTTCATAAATTGAAATAATAAATAATAACCACATCTAAAAATAAAAACAACAGTACTAACAAGTGTACTGCATTTAAATTTGCTATTAGGAGCAGATCTGACGGCAGGGGGTGAGTGGGTCAGAGAGAGGATGTGCAGCGTTGTTCATAATGGCACTCAGTTTTGCTTTAATGCTCTCCTATGCTATACTACACAATAACTAGACAAACAACCTAGTACTATAGACAAACAAATAAATGGTAAATGAAAAGGTTGGAAAACTAGGAATGAATCAAGTCAAGTGGATTCACTGCATGTTATCGTGCAGTGCACCGTTATTGGTAACTAGATAAATAAACAAATGGTAAACGAAAGGATCTTCATAAATTGAATAATAAATAACCCACATCTAAAAATAAAAACAACAGTACTATCAAGTGTACTGCATTTAAATTCGCAACTAGGAGCAGATCTGAGAGCAGAGGTTGAGTGGGTCAGAGAGACGGTGTGCAGCGTTGTTCATAATCTCTACGACCTCCAGGGGGTCCAGAGTGTGTCCCATAACTGAGCCTGCACTTTTAATTAGCTTGTTAATGCAAGTTAAAAATTTACCATTGTGGCAGTAGGGGGCGCTAGTGCTCCCTTGAACCCTCAGGTACCACGCAAGACACTGGATAAAAGTCCAATATTCTTTATTCTTCTTTTTCACAGTGCACCAAGCACCCTCCACACTACTCATATATTTAATTGACCACCAAATAAACACAATAATCTCTCCCTCCTCCTTGAACACTTCGTCCTCCTACCTCCCAGCTCAGCTCACCGTCTGGGTTTCCCAGAGTCCTTTGATACACCCTGACCGGAGGGTGTTCCTGCCCAATCAGTCCACAGTTCCTTATTCCTTCCGGGTCAGGGTAAACAGTCCTTTTCTTCAACCCGGGAGCACATTGTTTCTTCCTGTCACGGACCGTGATGTACTCCCGGGTTATATGGCACAGATGAGCCCACGAGCCCCCAGCAGCACTCCCAGCGGCCCCAAGGTATCAGCAGGGCTGTGGCAAAACACTCTAAGGTCTGTGATGCCCTGCTGGAAGTCGGGACACGATCCTGCTCTCGGGAGAGCTCCTCCTGGTGGCCTGGGGGGGAGGACCGGAGTATGAAGCCGGCAGTCCTCCACACCATGCAAAGACAAAATCATAGATTAACAGGACCCAGAAACACCGTCACCTTCTCTGGGCCTGAGCTCATTGAAGATGGACTGAGTTGAAGTGGAAAACTGTCCTGTGTTCTGACCAATCATAATTTGAAATTCTTTTTAACAAAATCATGGCGTCTATGTATTCCAGGCTTAAGAGAGAGGGTCTGTCTGGCTTGTTATCAGCGCACATGTTCGAAAGCCAACATCCATGATGATATGGGGTATATTAGTGCACATGGCATAGGTAGCCTGCACATTCTAAGAAGGCACCATTAATGGTGAATGGTAGATACAGGGTTTGGAGCAACATATGCTGCCATTTTTGAGAAAGGCCTTTGCTTATTTATTCAGCAAGACAATGCATATACAAAACAT
>NW_024384813.1:0-21255 GCF_016835505.1 Polypterus senegalus
TGGGCTTATCTTACTCATTAATCTTTTACAAACAAGATGAGAACCCAATTATCCAATATATCTTTTATATGATGTCCCATTTTTAATGGAGATTGTCATGCCTCTAATTAATAAGTCAAAAATGACATCCTCTGCAGTATTAATGGTAGGTGTCCTATTTCAACTAGAACAGTCGAAACTGGTGTGAATGTTGTTGCACCACAGCACATTTTCCCAGCACGAGCTTGTATAACCTCTAAGCCAGGGGTTCTCAAACTCGGTCCTGGGGACCCTCTAGGCTGCAGGTTTTTTCCAACAAGCTTCTGTTTTTAATTTGACCCTGGGCTACTTAAGTGTGCTGTCATTTCCCAGATTCTGTGTTTGGGAACAATATAGAAATTATAAAACTAAGTTTGGTAAATTGTTTTTATTAAAAAGGACTAAGCATTTAAATGGGATTTTTTTCTACTTAACAATATTTTCATCTTGATTTTCATTCCTACTTTTCCAGGTGTTCTAATTTGTTTAATAATCCATAATTTACTAATTAGTAGGTCTAACGTTAAAGTAGTTGCAGCCTTTCATGATTCAATGATGTTTGCCTGGTTGCCTGCTCTGCTCATTTTTAATTGTCATTATTAAGATACAGTATAAAGAAGGAGCAAACTGCACAGAGAAAGGGCAAAATATAAATGAAATCAACAAAAAGACAGTTAAGCATTTAAATCTATAGCAAAAATAGAAATGTTTCTAAATGTCTTATAAATGTAGGCCCGCAAAATTATGCTGCTGTACTTTTCTGAATATAGAATAAGAGAGAGAAAAATACCAGTAATTAAATTACATCAGTGTTAACATTTGTTGTCACTGATTGTGAATCTGATGAAATATAAACCTGCATCCACAGTGTGACCCCAGGACCCAGTTTGAGAACCCATGCTCTAAGCAGTTTATTCTTGATTGCACAGTTATTCAACTGATATAATTATCCAGTAAGGATTTTCTGGTAGCACCCCAATCAATCCACATAGACTGAATATATTCAATACTTTTTACATTAATCACTAATCTTACTGATATAACATTTCTATGTAGTACTGTCCATCAGCATGTCTAAACATCACTTATACTTCCCCTGTAATCTCACAATATACTTTCAAATTCAATCTGTTTTTTATCCCGAGCTCTACTCTGAACTGAGTTTTTTCATAAAAACATTTTACCATAAAGTCACAATATGATTAGCTATTTTGTGGCACGGCATAGTCTAACGGATGTGACATATGGACGTAATGTCATTGGCTATTCTGGACCAATAGGAGAACAGTTTACAAATTTATTGCCTGGAAACAAGGGCTGAGACTCAGTCTTCTAGCCAATGCGAATCGTTATTTTCCACGCTCACTCATGACGTACCCAGTTATTTCCTGCTTCCAAAGTAGCGCGCCAAAACTGTGGAGTGTTTGAGTTGTTTTCGTAGATGCAAGCGAGACTGTGAGCAGACGTCAGCAAATATATAGGGTGAGTTATAACGGTATTACGATTAAACGGAATAACTAAGTTAATAACTTAAAAAGCTTAAAATGCAGTAAAGTTCAAATATTTCAGATTAGCAACAACGGATGATGGAGAACTGGGATCTAGAAATAAAGTGCAAACAGGATTACAAAATTGGAAAGGGTATTAGGAGTGTTATGTGTATACAACAGGATAAGGAAAGCAGGGGTATTCCAGAAAGCAGGTTATGTGACATACCCGGTAAGTTTAAGGGTAAGTTAGTGGATAACCTCAACTTTCGGTTCCAAAACGGAGGTAACTTTCTGGGTATGTATGTAACCATAGCAGCTTACTTCTGAAGATAACCTGCCACCGAGCAGGTTATGTTCCAGGGTAAGTTTGTTTCAGAAGGTTACTGAGCATGGCGTGCCCTTTTTGATGACGATCCTGTGGACGTGGAAGCACAAATTATCCGAGGTTTTCCGCCGGGAGGGGTAATAAGACCGCGTATTGATGTTTTTCATTTCCAAATGATTTTTTAAAGAGCGTATCGGTTTTCAAAAGAATCGTTAATTTACTTGACCCATCTCTTGGCACCGCATATTGCACATGTCACAAACCGGGGGTTCGCTTGCAACAGAAAACATTCTGTGCATAGCACTTCGGTTTTTGCCTCAGGGCATTTTTTGTGTGGGCGATGCAGAGCATGTTGGAATGGCAACTGTGTGTAGAGCCGTTCGCACAGTATGTCTGGCACTGAAACACTTCTTACACACGTTTGTACAGTTCCCTGGCCATAAACCTCTAATTAACCTCTAACCTGTAATTAAAGAGGAATTCCACAGAGTGGCAGGTTTGTCCTTTGTAGTAAAATTTATGACGCATATTTAATATGTAGTCATACTATTTATATCTATAGATGTATTCATCCTGCACACAAACTTAATACTTCCCTATATGACTTTCTATTTCAGGGTTTAAATGTAATTGGGTGCATTGATTGCACCCACATTCCTATTAAAGCTCCTTCAATGAATGAGGGAGACTATGTTAATAGGGGAAAACTATTCATAGTATCAATGTGCAGGTAAGAACTGGATTTTGTGTTCAATAAAGTCAGCCTGCATAAAAACATTAAGCATGTTGAAGAAGCCTTTAAGTGACAGAGATAGTAATTTATTAAGTCATATAATGAAAAAAAATCATAGTGGTAACTTACATTTCACCATGCTACTTGTGGTGCATGGTGTGTGTGACGAGTGCCCCTGGGAAAGCCAGCAACCACTGGTCGCCCTTTATTAAGGGACAGAGCCAGCTCCTCAGATGGGGTGAGGGGAGGTGGTGGTGGGCCCCGCCAGTTAGACGGCTTCAGCTGCTTTCTATTAGCTACATGACAGACAGAATATACTAAATCGTGTTTAATCAATAGTTCAGTGATCGTGTAATCAACTATTACCTTTTTGCAGTATGTTTTTATGTTCATTTGACTTGGCTCAAAGTTCTTCTGCATCCAGACGGATTACACCTTATTAAATAAGAAACCATATATTCCTAGTCAATACACACTTGTTATTTTAACCTAAAGGAAATGAATGGCAGAAAATGAAGATTCAAAGTGATTGAACAGTGAAAAGGGTGCGGAAGGGTGTTTTATTATTTTACAGTATAATAAAAGGAGGCGATGTCAATTTTGCAATTTAATACACTCACGCATTTACTCTGTCCGTTTTTTTTGCCAAGCCAATCCTTTCTTTAGCCGATGCAGCCGTATTACTTTTTTTCATTATGATAGCTTAATTCTTCAAACGCCTGCATTAACACCTCCAACTCCACCTCTGTGAAATATGCCACGCCTTTTTTCTCTTTGATCTTCCGTTTTGACTCGTGAAATCGGCGATCCATTGAAAACGTCTTTTATGTATGCACGGTGCACACATTAACTCTGGTAACCAGTAGGAGGTTGAACTTACTCTTCTCAGGTGTTTTGGAACCGACATACTCATGGTATGGGTTTAGTAAATCAACCCAGAGGTTATGATTTACCAAATGGTAAGTTAACCAAGCTTTCTGAATACCCCAGGATTAGTGTGAAATGGTTAAACCACATCGGGATTTACGAAGTAAATAATCCACTGCATAAAACATGGATTTAGACAAACGTGTTTCTGGAACAGATTGAGCCAGAATTAAGGGATGCCTTAGGCCACGGTGCGGAAAATAGACAAATTCTCCTTCCTAAAGCGGGCCCAGGAGTTGGCTTGTTCCAGAAAGAAGGATTTTACGAAAACGAGCTTGGTTACTGAGTGCCCTTCCTGGAAAATGAATCGATTTCGAAGCGAAGCTCCTTCGCAATACTTTGTCGAGAGATGGTGATCTGACCACAAAAAATTATCACTGCATCCCCGGGAAAAGAGCCTCTATAATCGTTACCGCTTCACATCAGGGAACATTAGTTTAACAGTCCAGTACAGCGGACATCTGCAATATGACGCACTTTGCCCTGACATCAATGCAAACCCTGTGGCATTTGTGAATAATACATTACAATATACCCCTCTGGTGGAATGACCCGCCTCGCCTCATCCCTTATTTTAAAGTAAGGCATCCTAAGACTTGTCCATAACCGTGAGTGATCACGGGTTACAGCTGATGCTGTAATTCAAGATATTCTGAAGGAACACTTTGTCTAACTTGTGTATGATTTTGAATTATTGCTTTTTAGAAGAGTCTGTAGCAGTTCTGATTATTATATTGATTGATTGATTTTATATGGAGTGAACCCATATAGACATGTACAGTTTTAAATTAAATTTTGCTTAAATTAAAATTTGGGTTGAATAAAGACTGGCCAGTTTGGTTGTGTCCACCTTTCCTTTTGTCCTTGTCATCCTGCCAAAAGACAGTAGGAGGGGAAGAATTCGGTTTTGTTATTTGACAATATTCACAATAAAGCAACTAATAAGAGTATTTTAGCATTGAAGACCCCACATTTAACTTGTATGCAGTAGTGCTGGCAATACTGACAAAATTCAATATCAGCCATTTACCCAATAATCACAATATTATGATAGTTATCAATATTTTATTATATATTAATAAAAATAATACTGTGTCTCCAAAGCACCAGTACTCTATGTAAAAAGGTTTATTTGATGTTTGGGCAGTATTTCAAAATTTAACCAGACCAAAAGCCTACAGAGAAAGAGAATTTGCTTTTATTTCCTTTATCTATTATAAACTATTCTTTTAACTGTAACAAACTTGTAAAAAGCATTTGCCAAATGACATTATAATTGACATCTACTGGACAATACTTAAAATATTTTAAATGTGCAAAACTGCATGGAAAAAAAAACTGCTCACAAACAGATACTTTAACTATTTCAAGGATTTCAAATATGTAAACAGTATGGACAAAACAGTATATTTATAAAAAAAAAAAACAACAGAAAGAATCAAATAAAACTTAAACAAGTTTATGGCTACACAAAGTGTATTTACTTGTAGTGCAGCGTGAGATCTATATAGCATTCTGAGAATTGCACAGATGATAGGATAGGAAAATGCTGCATATATGTACTATTAGACATGAGTGATGCTCTATGCCAAGTAACATTCCCCACCTGTGCCCTTTTAGATGGGGCACTAGTTTCATGAATATACAAGTATATAAAGTTCATTTGTAAGGTTACAGATGCACTCAAGAACAATTGTTTTTATTGGTTTCCACCATTGTTGAGGATCACTCTATTGTCTGCATCAGCCATTTGCAGACAGCTTTGCAGCTCTTCTAGTTGAATGTCTGCCAGCAGGACCATTTCCCAAAAATGCTAAAAAAAAGAATTGAAAACTGGAAATAAATTGAATAAATTAGTACATCTTCTTATATACGCTACCGTGGGCTGTCCGCTTGTCTACCAAGATTTTATATCACCTGTAGCTGCAAACCATTTGAACTATTGACCTGAAATTTCGGCACGATACACATCGCGTCTACTATCCGCTTGGGATATGATTGACCTCAAGGTTATTCCTTTTATTTTTTTATTTATTGTAGAATCAACTCTCGGCAGCAGGCGTCCATGTTCATACACTCTCTTCTCATCCCACTCGCTCACCGCACTTCACCTACCTCTTCATATCTTAAACTTCTTGAGGGGAGATTGAAGACTTAAGGCCAGCAAATGAAAAATTAAAATGTACTAAGATTGCAACACAAACACGCTTAATCAGTTTTAACACAAAAGATGCTGACGAAGGAAGAGAAGAAATGGGCCCCCTAGGGTGGAGAAAAAAAGAGCTGCTCAGAAGCAGCAAGCCATCAACATCTTAGCAAATGGATCCCTAAATATACAGAGAAGAGTATGAAAACTGGAATGCTCAAGTCATGTATTCACTGCATGTTGTTGTGCAGTGTGCGCTACTGGTATTCAAATAAAGCTAGTGCAAAATCTTCTGTCGCTTCTTTAAAAGAATCTATACTAATAAAAGGCAAAGCCCTCACTCACCCCACTCACTCACTCACTTACTCACCACTGACTCATCACTAATTCTCCAACTTCCGGTGGGTGGAAGGCTGAAATTTGGCAGGTTCATTCCTTACAGCTTCCTTACAAAAGTTGGGCAGGTTTTATATCGAAATTCTACCCCAGAATGGTCATAACTGGAAGCAGTTTTCTCCATTTACTGTAATGGAGATGAGCTTCAACCGTGGGCGGATTTTCGTGGACATCATCACGTCCCACGTAATCACGCAGTACATAAAAAACCAGGAAGACCTCAAAAAGCGCCAAAAAAACATGCATTATATAATTGAAGACAGCTAAACAATAAGAAGCAGGAGTGACATATACAACCATATTCATGAGTTCTGCTACTTGAAACAAAGCACGATGTAAACCTACACTTTAAATTAAGTTCATAGACAGGCTGACGCTGGCGTTTGTAATTTAGTGCCTGCCCATATAAGGTCGTCCGTTAGCTGCAATCCAATAGCAAACTGCCACGGTAAATATTCATGGGTGAAGGACTGTGCTTATGGAGAGGAAGATGAGATGGTCAGGTGGTGTTTGGTACAAACTCAGCAAACTGCGAGAGAGAAAGTTTTAAGTGCCAGGACTAAGGTAACATTAAATACAGCATGGACATGATCGAGATGGCACCAGAACAGCTGGAACCCATCAAGTACACCGAGTGGCTCACGGTGAACTGACGCGGGGCACAGATAAAAAGCAACAGTTCCAAGGCGCTGAACAAAACAATTAAAAATTGAAAAAGGGAGCAAAAATATGCGCTGATAAGCATATTCATAAATGCAGCTCTTTTGGAAACAAAGCACAGTGGAAAAAGTCAATGTCCCGCTAAAGGAAAACAGTGTAAAAAACCCGTGCATGGAGTGTGTCAGGTCTCGATAAAGAAGAAGAGGAAACTGTTTATTGATGCAGTAAAACAATCGATGAATGAAACCTGTCATTTTTTACAACGCATTGACAAACACGAATGTAACTTGAACACAACACATCGCATAAATATCGAACCTGATTGAAAGAAATAATGATAATCAAATCCTTGATGACAGCAACACTCAGTAACACCTACAAAACAATTACTGTATATTGACAGTCATGTTACGCTTTTTAAAATGTTCCCTTTCTTTTCTACCTTTTTAACACACTACTTCTTGGATATCGGTATATATATATATGTATATATATATATATCCCGCTCTACATATCAATAATGGATACTTTATTCGCCATCAATGATTGTTTTGGTAAAGCCATACTCAGTGTATTCATTAGATGAACGTAAAAAGTAAGAGCGAGGGAGGATGACTCATTGAGGCATGTAGTTGCAGGCACAACCTATCTGAATTGCGCATCACATTTGAAAAATATATATTTTCAAGTTCTATTTAGTCCATATGTGTCAAACTCAAGGGTCAGAGCACATCCGCCCGGTGCAATTATATCCGCCCGCAGATCATTTTATATACGTATTATTGTTATTAAAGCCGGTATATGAAGGCTGGTAACACAATAAACTACAGATCCCAAATGCAGCTTCAGCTGCCTTGCCGAACACTACCGCTACTACTGTTAGCTAGCACTGAGTTTGCACGGCGCTTTGGTGACTTTGAAGAACAAAAGTCCGCTCTACATGCGGCTCTAACCTTGTGCATGTTTGGTAGCACATATCGGGGAGAAGCTCTTTCAGTGATAAAACTAACAAAACAGCACACAGGAGTCAGCCTCACTGATGACACCTGAATCCATCCTGAGAATCTCCAACACAAACCTCACACCAAACAGAAACAACTTGTGGCCAAAAGTGCCAGGGCCCAGCTCTAAAATGACATATGAGCAAAGACAACTGAATGATTTGATTTGTTATTGCAACGTAAGAGCGAATCAACGTTTAACAAACAGCTATTGCATGATAATTAAATAGCTGTGTGTGATATATGTAGATATGTATGTATATATATATATGTTTATATATATGTATGTATGTATGTATATATATGTGTGTATATATAATATATATATATATATATATATATATATATTTTGTATATATATATGTGTATATATATATATATTGTGTATATATATATATATATATATATGTATGTGTGTATATATTATATATATATATATATATTATTTATATATATATATATATATATATGTATATATATATATATATATATATATATATTATATATATATATATATATGTGTTATATTGTATATATATATATGTGTGTGTGTGTATATATATATGTATATATATATATATATATATATATATATATATTGTGTGTGTATATATATATATATATATATATATATATATATATATATATATATATATATATATATATATATATATATATATGTGTGTTATATATATATATATATATATATATATTGTGTATATATGTGTATATATATATATATATATATATATATATATTATATATATATATATAGTTATATATATATATATATATATATATATATATATATATATTATTATGCTATATAATATATATATATATATATATATATATATATATATATATATATATGCATTATGGTGTGTAAATATATAATATATATATATATATATATGATGACAACAACACTCATCACTACAACATGACAAAACAATTACATTGACAATCAGGTTACGCTATTTTCAAAATGTTTCTTTTCTTTCATTGCTTCTTTAACACACTACTTCTCACTGCAAGGCTGGTATTTTGCTAGTAAATAATAAATGTGGCTGCAGTGTTGCTCCAAGAGACATGGCACTGCATTGACATCCATTGGTTTCTTACAGTAGTCTGGTTTAATCAGTGATAGGGCTGAAAAAGTCGCCTTACACAAAAGGTAGTAAAAATACAACTAACAATTTAATGGGCTGTGGTGATAGTTCACTGCCAGGGGCTACAGTGAAATCAAGCTTTAAAGTACTCTTATCTGTAGTATTGGGGTGTTTTACTGTGTTAGCCTTTATGGACTAATGGGTAAACAAATGACACCTTATTAGCTAACTAAAAGTTTTGAGGCAACCGGGCCCTTCCCTAGCAAGAGTGTCTGAATTTCATCCTCATTGCTAGCAGGTGTATTTCTCCTTCTTCCATTCCCACTAAACGGGGTAATGTTTGTTTGTAAATTCACGTACACTGACAGCAAAACTGTTGAGTTTTTGTTGCACATAGAAAGTGAAGTCAGTTATTATTATTAAATTTAAAGAGCTTAGCCTATGAAACATTAATGAAACCTTGTTATTTCACCAGGTCAGGCACTGAAAAGGTAATATTTTATTCATAGATTTTTGTTTCAGAATAATTATAAATGTTGTAATCTTTCATTAAATACCATTAAAACAAAAAATACTTATTGTGTGAAAACAATAACGTGTAGACCATATACTGTACATCACTACTGTGCAGACTTTAATTTCTTATTTTTGCTTTTGTTTTTTAGACAAAGCAGGTCTATTTTAATGTCAATATTTGAATTTATTTCTCCAATGGACCTGGTGTAATTCCTCACTGGCATCTAAAAGGAGATGGCACAGGTATTCCTAATGTGTTACCTAGACACAATAGGCAGTTTAGAGACAAATGAAAATGTGTACGACCATCCAATGCATCTGGAGGTGGATGGAGTCTCCTCCAAAAAAGGGCATGCAATGGAGGTTTGGTTTAAGAAAGTGACAGCAAGCAAGATGTTAATGTGGAAACTGTAAGATGAGATGTTATGCCTTTCTAACGGTGCCATACCAGTATGGGCTTGCACAAGCCTGTTGCCAAGAGGGTCTCCTCCCTTCATCATCATCATCATCCTGAAATACAAATTTTTTGTTGAATGGGCGTGGCCCCGGAAATGCTGCCCATGCAAAATATAGATAAGAATGAAACCCACTGCTGCTACAGGGTTTTCCATCAGTGTGATAATTGTGGGATGATGAATGCACACAATACATGGCATGTCCATGTTCAGACTTTGATCAGCTTTTCTGCTGGATTAAAGGCACTGGTGGGAGACCACCCTGTTTTATGGACCTCTGTAAACCATATCACCCATGATGTCTGCCTCTTCAACAATTGCTGTCACTGTGACACTAATTGAAAAGTCAGTCATTACCTGTCTGAAATTAATTTTACATTTGACTATATTCCTCCCCAGGTGTACTTAATTCTGCTGTGGATACACCTCGTATAACATAAGCATGCCAGTCTGACATTGTTCAATGCAAACCAAACAACATCAAACATGTCTCACAGTACTGCAACAACAACAACATTTATTTATATAGCACATTTTCAAAATAAGGTAGCTCAAAGTGCTTCACATGATGAAGAAAGAGAAAAAATACGTAAGAATTAAAATAAGGGAAACACTAATTAACATAGAATAAAATTAAGGACTGGTGGCCAATTTAGCAGAAAACAAAACACTCTAGACAGCTGGAGAAAAATAAAATCTGCAGTGGTTCAAAGGCCTCAAGACCACCCAGCCCCTCTAGGCATTCTACACATAAATGACACCAATCAGTCCTCATTATATTCAGGGTTCTCATGGAAGAATTTGATGATGACGGTCAGTGGACTTCTGGCCTTAATCCATCAATGTAGGGACTGCACGGTGCTTTGATTAGGTGGTGGTGGCAGATCACCACCACAGAAAACCTGAAAGAACAGAAGAGAAAGTAGGGAGTATGGATTTTGGAGCCACCATGAATAATAATGATACTAATTGAATATACAGACATCCAGGATTAAACCAAGATGAAGCTATGAGAAGGCCATGTTAACTTATACTTAGGAATAACATACATACATACAGTAACATACATCAAAAGACCCAGAGCCATCATCCTAGACCAGTAGACTGAGGAGCCCGCATGTCAGTCTGTCAGAGGATCAACCCATGTGCCTTTTATCAGATAAGACCGGGCGTGTGTCGTCTTTCCCCACGGTTGAGCCTTCCAAAGAAACTGAGCCTCTCGAAGTGAAAAACAACTCCTTACATAGCCTTGGCTGTATCTTTAGAACATTCCCGCTTTTCCCAAAACATTAGTTTCTATAGCTGATTCTGCGCTTGAAGTTCTACTAACCCCATCTGCTTTCTTGATTCCCCTCCTCTCTTTATTTCACCTTTGCTTTTACAGAGAAAAATCCTTCCATTACATTCGCCCTCGCTTCAGCGAAAAAACCAGCGCCTTGCCCCTTCTTGTTCTGACTGCAATTTTCAGAAAGCACAAAATACATAACAGTTGAATATAGTCATTAAAGCAATAATGATAATAAAACAATTGTCCATAATAAGTGCTTTTTTTCGCTTGGAGAAATATTTTCCAGTGAACTTACATTTTCTTCAACCCAGGTACTGCGCGACCGGTAGAGGGCCACCTCCCGGGAGCGGCGGTTACTAGCACTTCACCCAAGGAGTTTCTTCTGATTTGGTATTTCATCATCCACATTTATATCAAGAAAAGAATAAAAATCTTTAACCGAAGATGTCCATGGTTCAAGAAATTGATGCACACTTGTTTGACAGCAACTCTAGTAATACTAATTAGGAAACTGGTAATAAGCAACAAAATACCATTAAGAGAGTAATTTCTGCTTCACTAACATGAACCCCATGATTCCTAGGTTCAAATAAAGCTAATACTAATTATATACACTAAGCATATAATGTATGTCCTAATTCCTAAATATGGTGAAATAACTATTTATGCACCTAGTTCTTTGTGTTCATCTACGATTAGACCTATAAATAATATTGTTGGTGGTGATACAGATGGCATAAAAATCTATCTTAAATAACTCATAAGTTTTCAGTATTAGGTTGCCACCGCTGTGCACAATGATAATCAGAGATAAAGTCCTTACACACCTCACCATGCTCACATCTTTAACACACACATTCATAAAATTGCCCAAATATACACCCAGCTGTGGTCTCAATCTTAAGCCACCTTTACCACATTAATGCAGCCATTTTGTGGACAGTAGGTGTCAATCCTCCCTTCGGGAAGATGTCAGCACTACCTTCCAAAATGCAAATCACTGGGTCATTTTTGGATCACATTCATTTCAATTTCAAGGGTTATAACCAAGCTTCTTATTAAGGATTCATATCTTCAGAGATCTTCAGACTTCATCTGGGCTTTTTAATTCACTGACCACACACTCACCGCTGTATGTATAAGACACTCCATCTCCTATGGGCCGAATTATTACTTCATTTCACTGATTTCCATAACATATATACTCATCAAGCCATGATGTTAATCATTTGACCTGTATCACCATCAACATACTAGCCTAAACTGTTTTATCCTCTTCTAAAAGCTATGGATGTTCTGACCTATAGTAGGTGTCCCTTATCCCCAAAATACTAGTTATGTGTGTCATCCCATATGCTTACTATTATTCTTTTCAATTAAATAAATGTACCTAAATGTAAAGCTCTACATTATTTGCTACAATACTACAATCAATAACCTAGAATATCTAAACTGGACTGACCCTCTAACTAGTAATAGTGCATTGTCCCTTCAATGACAATCACTTAACAATCTCTAATAGATCCTTTATGTTAGATTAGACTCAATTCTGATTAACTTTACAAATAACCAAATTATTGGTCCTTAAAGGTGACTTATTATCTCATACAAAATATCAGAAGGCATATCAAAACATTTATCTAAAAATATCTATGATTAACCACTATGAATTCATACAAAATTATATAGTATTCCCATTAATACAAACATTCATTAAATACATATTATTTAGGAATCCCTATATTCTGCTTTGTCTACAAATAATTAGCTTTCCCTTCTATACCTTCTACACTTCACAGTTCAAATACTTTTAATTTCAAAGATGTTGCCATTTGTCAATAAAGTGGACAGTCAAAGCAGGCTCCAGCAAGAACATTGAGCCCTGCAGAGTAAAAGTGTGACAAATTTTCTTCTCTGATAAGGATTAAGGCAGGTATTGGGGTCCAATATCCCAGGTAAAAAGGACCCAAGTAGGCAGATGTCATCTATGATTCGGAATCCACGATGATTTTTTTGGGCTCAAACATCACCAGCATAGTTGAGCTCTTGGCAGCAGGTATCCATGATGTCTGGAACTGGAATCGGGCGCTTGTCCAGTAGTCAGCTGATCGATGGCCTG
This sequence comes from Polypterus senegalus, assembly GCF_016835505.1. Lineage (NCBI taxonomy): Eukaryota > Metazoa > Chordata > Cladistia > Polypteriformes > Polypteridae > Polypterus > Polypterus senegalus. The sequence goes on from NW_024384813.1 coordinate 13,187, forward strand.
ATTCATGACTTGATTCCCTCTTTGGTATGGCTGGGTTCTCCTTGGAGTCAGATAATTAGTTTATCTGCAGACCATTATCACAGCCCAATCTCTGGTTCAGCTTCAAATGCTGTCATCTACGCATGCACTAGGAAAAAAACGGCTTTCACCTGCAGACATAAAGACTTAAAAACGCCATTTAAATAGTCAGCCTATTAATTCTTCATTAGTAGCTACTTATGGATCCAAAAAACAATATGTCATAAGATGTCAGATCTGTTTCGTTGGGGGTACCCCTATTAAAAATATTGCTAGCAGTGAAACAAACAGTCATTTCAATCCAGTCTGTGCTTGTCTAAGTCAATTTGTCTTTAAACAGTCAGAGTAAAAGTTTAAATTGATAAGCACAATGTTCAAGTCCTCCTTTATAGCTGTTTCCAGTTTGGCTGCGGCGGAATTTCCACTCAATTAAAAAACATGTCCTAAGTCATTATTAAAATAAAGTCAATCAATGTATCACAAAGAGAAATGTACTCAATAATAAATCATTACAAAAATTGGTCCCAATAATATTGACATAATATTCAAATTATCTGCATTTGTTCCAAGATTTAAACTGGTTTCAAAATGTAAAATTTAAAAACAAAATTAAACATAGCATATCAAGCAGAGTCAAGAAAGAAATCCACAATCTAGACCGGTAAATTCTTAATCTTTTCCTTGGTGACATTAAATAACAAAAAAGTTAGGCTCCACATTTCTTCCCCCATGTATCTAATCACAAACCATTGTTCAGTTATGCAAAGTCCTAAAAACATTTTTCTTTTACACAAGGTGTTCATTTTAAAGTTTCTATACATGTATCCTAAGTAATTTCTTTCTTTTATTACTAATTATTAAAATACCACATTACATTTGATCTTAATAAAATGTCTCATTCAATATTTCATTAATGTATCAAAATATAAAAGTGAACCTTCCATTAGTTTTGTTGTGATACCAGTATTCCACTGTATTTCACACAAACATGTCAATATTACACACAAAGGAAATGAGGAAAGAAATCAATATATTAGAATGCCCTATAATGCAAAATGTGCCTTTTATTTATGTATTATAAAGCCCTCTAAGAAATTTGTACATTCCTACCCATATTTAAAATAAAGAACCCACCTCTTTATCAGGTAAATTTTTCCCAGAATCTCAAACTAAGAAAATACTTCAAATCCACTTCAATTATATACACTGATTTTCTTTTTCCCCATAACCTTCTGTCAAAGACAGTTGATCTTGTACATTCTTTTCATTGTTATCTTCCAGATGTTTTATTACACGCTTTTCAGAATGTTGACTCCAAAGAGCACAGTCTGTTTTTCTCTTAATTACCCTCCTTATTCCCTGTTTTTCTTCAGCTTCATCTTGCTAAAAGAATGTCTCCTTCAATCGAAATTTACTCATTTTAATTAAAATCCTCCCTTTTATCAGAGTCTGACCAGTACTCAAATAAAAGGGGTGCTCATATAATATGCTTAATCTGGAGACCTTTTTACACCATCTGTTCATATCTTTTCTAATTTAGAATTAAGAGATCTTTTAATTTCAACATTTACATTTACATTCACATTCCTACACATAATAATAATAATATCAATTATTTCATTCTTGCAAACAACACCACATATTTTACACATACTTTTAAGCACACTGGAAACCTATTTAACATACACACATAGGGATCCCTCTAATACACTATATAACATACATAAAATCACCCAAACCATTGTTTTAACACATTCAACTTTACCTCAGTTTTGTCACTTATTATTAAAAGTGAATGCATTTTTCATTTTATCAAATGTTACAAATACTCAAAATTTATTTTAACCCATATTTACTCAGAACTCTGGAAGTTTATATGCACGGCAGATTCAACAAATCATAATTGAACTACATTACCCAGAAGTCTCCATGTTTTTGCTTTCTTACTCCCAAACACACGCACGCACCCACAGAACAAATAACAGGCACGCTCACACATTTTTAGCACAAACATATTTACACACACACACCGAGAACAATTAATGCTCAGGCATACACATTGAATAAGTTCAGCACAGACATACAGTATTCACATAGACATTAGCGAGCACCAGGTACCTTTGAAGTTAAATACAGTGCACTTTTCATCCCCTCGGCTCTGTTGCTGCAAGCCACTCGCCTCGCTATCATAAAACACCTCTGCCTATTTTTCCTGCACAACAACCAGCATACTTGAGTGACTGCCTCCTGTCCCAGCTGCAATCTGCTCTGCTATAAACTGCGCTCCGGTGTGCAGCATAAGAGCTGCGTGTCCTTGCCTTTCAACAAAAGCGGCTCTCTTATCAGCAAGCAGATATGAGAGTGCAGCGATCTGTGACAAACTAAGTTCTCCTGCATTTATCTCCTGTTTCTCAGGGTCAAAGACCCGAAATCAAAGCACACACTTTATTTATTTATTTTTATTTATTAATTTTATTACAATCAATACATAGCAATCAAGTTTTACAAAAAAAGAATTATGTTAAGAACAGATCGATCCCCACCCTGAGAGAGAGAGCAAGCCAAACGGTGTAAAATTTAAGGCTTGTAAAAATACCTAAATTAATAAATTCTCTGTGCTTTATAAACTTATTTTAAAATATTACTGATTAGATCCTGCCATGTTTTGAAAAAGTCTGTACAGATCCTCTAACTGAGTATTTGATTTTTTCCAATTTCAAATAATATAACACATCAGTTTCCCACTGACTTAAAAGAGGAGAGTTTGGGTTCTTCCAGTTTATCAGAATAGTCTAGTCTCAGTGTGCAGTCAAGTGCCAAAGTGTAGTGAATGCAATCACAATTTGTTTGTCTTCTCCACTTTAAGCCCTCTGGAAGAACCCCAAACACAGCTGTTAATGGGTTAGGAGGGATTGTGAGTCCAAGGCTGTCTGAGAGGTAATTCCAGAAAAATTAATTTGTCCAGAACATGTGACCCAGTGAGGCTGGGGCTTGGTTGCAACGCTCGCAGGTTGGATCATGCCCTGGAAACATTTTGAGAGTTTTAGTCGAGACAGATGTGCTCGATATATAATTTTGAGTTGTATAATTGTATGCTTTGCGCATATGGAGCTCGAGTGAATTCTCTGCATTGCTACTTTCCACTCCTTTTCTGATATATTAATTGAGAGATCTTTTTCCCAGTGTCCTCTTGGATCTTTGAAAGGAAGGGATTGTAAAATGATTTTATATATTGTAGAGATGGAGTCTAATTCCTTGAAATTGAGCAATATTTTTCCAGCGTGGATGAGGGTGCAAGATCAGGAAAATCTGGAAGGTTCTGTTTAACAAAGTTCCTGATTTGAAGATAGTGAAAGAAATGTGTAGCTGGAATGTTAAATTTGGAATGTAATTGTTCATAGGATGCAAAGACGTTGTCTATATAAAGATCTCTAAGCAAGTTAATTCCAAATTTTTCCAGATATTAAAACTGCATATGTTTGTGAAGGTTGAAAGAGGTGGTTCTCTTGCAGAGGTGCCACAGATAGAAGCTTCTCCGTCTTAAAATGCTTTCTACATTGGTTCCAGATTCTAAGTGAGTGGAGCACAATTGGGTTATTAGTGTATTGCCGATAACGCGTGTTTATTGGAGCACAGAGCAAGGAATACAAAGAAGTACTGCAGGATTTTACTTCTATTGCGGACCAAGCCTGTGTATGTTCTTCTATTTGTGTCCAGGTTCTTATCGCCTGTATATTTGCTGCCAGTAATAAAACTGGAAGTTAGGTAGAGCCATGCCGCCTTCTGCCTTTTGTCTTTGTAAGGTCGCTCTTTTGATGCGTGGATGTTTTGAATTCCAAATAAATGAGGTTATTGTTGAATCTAATTGCTTAAAGAATGATTTATTAATGTATATTGGGATGTTTTGAAATAAAAAGGAGCTTAGGAAGAATATTCATCTTAACAGTGTTAATTCTTCCAGCTAGTGTGAGATGAAGGGTTGACCATCTATGCAAGTCTTGTTTAATTTTTTCCATGCAGACACTAAATTTTGCTGATATAGAGCTTTATGTTTACCCCTAGGTATTTAAACTGTTCTGCAATGATAAAAGGTAGGGTGTCTAATCTAATATTATATGCTTGAGAATTCACTGGAAAGAGTACACTTTTATTCAGATTAATTCTGAGACCAGAGATCTTTTGAAATTCTGTGAGTGCTGCTAAGACTGCAGGCACAGAATTTTCTGGGTCCGATATATACAGTACCATGTCATCTGCATATAATGAGATTTTCTGTTCCAGTCCTTCTCTGCTAATCCCCTTTATCTGATCAGTATTTCGACAATGTATTGCCAGTGGTTCAATGGCAATTGCAAACAGCAGTGGTGACAAGGAGCATCCTTGTCTAGTGCCACGCTCTAGTTTAAAGTAGTCTGAGCAAATGTTATTGATGCAAACTGAAGCTTCTGGGTTAGTATACAGTAATTTAATCCATGCACAAATGTTCGGGCCAAACCCAAACTTCTCCAATATAGTAAAAAGGTATTTCCATTCAATCATGTCGAATGCTTTTTCTGCATCCAATGATAATAATATTTCTGGGGTGTTTGATTTAGTTGGTGAGTATATTACATTAAACAGGCGTGAAGATTTGAAGATAAGTGTCGGCCCCTAATAAATCCAGTTTGGTCTTGTGATATTACAGAGGGGAGCACTTTCTCCATCCTTCTAGCTATGATTTTAGAGAGTATTTTAACGTCGTTATTCAGAAGTGAAATTGGTCTGTATGATGCACATTGTAATAAGTCCTTATTTTGTTTTGGAAAGACAGTGATTAGTGCTTGGCAAAGGTTTGTGGAAGAGATTGGTTATCTCTGGCTTCTGTAAATGTTGCTAATAGGAGGGAGCTAGCTGAGCGGAGAATTTCTTGTAAAACTCTGCAGGGTAGCCATCAGGGCCTGCTGCTTTTCCACCTTGGAGTGACTTTATAGCATCTAGTAATTCTGATAATGCCAGAGGTTTATCAAGTTCCTCCACACTAAAAGCGTCAATTTGTGGTATCTGTAATGTATCCAGAAATGCATTAGATTGTATATTGTCTTCTTTAAACTCAGTAGTATATAGGGATTTATAGTAGTCTCTGAAAGTGTACATTATATTTTTGTGTTCATGATTTTACCTCGTTCGTGTTAGTGATTACCGAGATTGTGTTGCACATCTTGCTTGTGAATTTGTTGAGCTAAAAGCTTATTAGCTTTCTCCATGTTCATAATAATGATGTCTGGATTTGTAAATTAGTTGTTCAGTTTCTTTAGTTGTCAAGAGGTTTAATTCTGAATGTAGAGCCTGCCTCCTCTATGTAGAGTCTCGCTTGGTAGTCTGGCATGTTCTTCATCTATTTTAGTAATTTCGCTTTTATCTCTGCTACTTTCTTCGCTTGGATTTATTTCTGTGGGAAAGATATGAGATAATCTGTCCTCTTAAGAAGGCCTTAAGAGTTTCCCAGAGTATTCCTGCAGAGATCTCAGGGGATGTATTTGTCTCTAGAAAGAATTTGATTTGTTTGGATATAAATTCAGTACAATTCTCGTCAGCTAATAGAAGCGGGTTGAGCCATCTGGGGTGAGTGTATGGGGCTTAGTAATTTCAGCTCCAAGATCATAGGAGCATGGTCAGAAATAACAATAGCATCGTATTTACAAGATTTAATCTTAGGCAAGAAGTTATTATCTATAAAGAAGTAATCAATCCTTGAGTAGCAATGATGTACTGGTGAGTAGAAAGAATATGTTCTTGAATTTGGGTTTAAAAACCTCCAGGGATCTGATAAGTTGTGATCAGTTATAAACTTTGTAATTATCTTTGCGGTGTTAGTTGCCGTCCCCCCTGTGGAGGAAGTCCTATCTAAAAGTGGATTTAAAACACAATTAAAGTCCCCAGCCATTATAACTTTATGAGTGTTCAGATTGGGAATGGATGCAAATAAATTTTGTATAAATTCCTTATCATCAACATTAGGTGCATAAACATTTATCAAAATCATTTTACAGTTAGATAAGTCTCCCATGACCATTACATATCTCCCTTCAGGATCCAATACTACATCTGATGCTACAAATGGTACTGTTCTATGTATGAGAATTCCCACCCTCTAGTTTTCTTTGTAAAACTAGAATGGAACATTCGGCCAGTCCAGTCTTTTTTGCAGCCGGAACTGATCCTTGCTTAGTAAGTGGGTTTCCTGTAAAAATACTATTTTAGCATTTAGACCTGTTAGGTGAGAAAGTACTTTCTTTCTCTTTAATTGTGATTCAGGCCTTTAACATTCCAGCTTACAAGTTAACTGTCCCATCATGGAGACACTGATTCTGAGTTTTTGATGTCATTTTATAGTCTTAACTGGAAGTGAAATAGTTTAGGTCTTAATTTCCTATTTCCCCAAGAGTTGTTGCCATGCAGCTTATTATTACGTTGATAGTTATAATTATAAAGATTGAGATGATAGATTAGGTATAGATCAAGCCTGCTCTCTTTCTCTTCCCCTTAACCCCCACCCTCCCTTTTGCCTCCCCAAGTGAGGCTAAAACCCACTTCACAGTCCCAGTCCTCTGACATACCCAGAGACAGAGCACGCCCAAAGCACAACAAGCCCCATGCAGTGGCGCTTTAGGTTAAAAGATAGAGATATCTGTTACCAATATAGTCTTTAAAAGAGGAAAAAAAAAATTTTTATTATATATATATATATATAGTCTTCAGCAATTTTAGTGCATTAAGATGATACCCCAGATAATAAACCCAGGTGATGGTGTTAAAGATGTGTCCAAAATAAGCATAACAAGTCTTAATGCAGTAATAGCAATAACAGTAAACCAAGGGTATGATATTGAACAGTCTCATTTAGGGTACACATGAAATAATTAGAAAAGAAAAAGAAAAAAAGGAGGAAAAGTAATTAAGCACAATAAAACATAAACATATAGCCTAGTAATACTAAGTAATAATATGAGAATATATGCTGATAAAACCCGTATTTTAAAACAAATAGATCAGACAGTAGATTATTAATCCTAGCTTTATCATTTACCGCCATGACTCACTATTATGTATCAGAATAGTCCCGGATCAGCTTTCTTAATTCATTTTCTGCTTCTTCCTTGCTAGTAAGACATAGAAATGACCCTGCCATTCCACTTTCAGTTTTGCCGGATACAGGAGGCTGTATTTGACACTGGCTTGCCGTAGCCGCTGTTTAATATTATAGAAGGCTGCGCTGCTTAATAGCTGTTGCTGGAGAGAAGTCAGGAAGATACGAATGTGGTTATTTTCATATATAATATCTTCCTTTTTCTGAGGAGTGCCATCACCTCTAGCTTAAATGATAATCGCTCAAAACGAACTATAAAAGATCTTGGTCGGGTCTGACGGTGTTTGATCCGCGACGCTGTAAGCGCTGCTATCTCAGATTCTGCTTTAAAGTCGCCCCGATTATTTTAGAAAAAGTTCAGCTGCGAATTTCACAGGGTTTGAACTTTCTCGATTCTCCGCAGACCTTCAATTCTGACATTATACCTTCTACTCCCATCTTCTAAAGCAGCCAGTCTGTCTCCAAGTTTTTCTCCGAAAGCTCACACTTTAACACTGAGCGTCGTTGCTTAATCTGTATGGCATTCTCTTTAAACATTGCTATGTGTACTGCTAGCTGCTCAAAAAGTTTTAGCCAGGTATTTATCTCTCTTGCCTCCTCATCTAACTTCTTTATAATCATCTTTTTCGTAGATTCATCTTGGTCCTTTCCACCAAGCTGTCCAGACATCTAACTGCCTAGTAAAACCTCCCCCCCCGCCTGCAAGCCTCGCTATGGGTTTTTTTTCAGACACCTGACATTTCTGGGGCTAGTACATTCACTGGTGTTGGGGGTCTAAACTTGCCAATATTTTGCTAATCCCCCACGCCTCAATTCTCTAGCTAAGTCTTCCCATACCGCTTCCTCCCAGCCGAAGAGGTAAAGGAGCCGTCCAGGGTTTTATCCTTTTTCTTAGACATTTCTGATTTCTTTGCCCCCACCCAAA
>NW_024384814.1:0-12636 GCF_016835505.1 Polypterus senegalus
CCCCTTTTTTTTTTTGTTTTTTCCCCACAAACTTAAGAGAATATTTAGATTATTTGCATATTAAAAGGGGTGAAATTTCTGGGAGGAGCGGGATGGGCGACAGGTGGTGACAGTGTTACTTTTCCCCTGCCGGGTTTATGTAGCAAAAAACATGAAATTTGGGCTTGCAAATTTTGTGCATCATATACACACATTTCAACTTTTGTCCATCGCCTGGTTTAGTGTGATTTGGCCACGTTGGGCCTCTGAACCCAACAAGGTTTTAACTACCTCCAAAGCCCTCCTTCTGCCCTCATGTCCACCTATTTCCCATTTGGACCCCCCTTTCCTCACCATAAACTAAAAGACAAATGTTTTTCCCCCTTGCAGTCCTCTTTGACTCAGTTCTGTGTAACTTAGTGGCGGACCAGAAATTTTAAAACCACAAATACGGGGTGGTTTCCCCAAACCTTTTCCTTGTATATTTGTGTTATTTTTTACAGTGGTTGTGATTTGACTAGTTTCCCTGCTGAACATTTCAGTGTGAACTTTTTTCAACCATCTTTGGAATGTATTCTGTAATGCATTTCATCTTTCATTCAACAGAGGGTGCATCACAAATTTTTACCCTGTATTAAGAACCCAATATCAAACCCCCTTAAAAAGAGACATAGCAGGGGAAAAAAGACCCCAAACATTTTTTTTTTTAAATGGATACATTGATTTCTCCCATCCAGCAGTTACCCCCTTGTGGACATATTCAGTGTTAACAGCTCACCCAACTCGGGAATGTTTTTAATTTTTCATTTAACAGATGGGATCGAACATTTACTCTGTTTTTAAGCACCTCATACAAATGGCATATGGTAGCACATGGCAATTGGGGCGACACACAGGTACAAACACATACACACACACACAGACACTTGCCCACTTTTTAAGGTGGATAAAACTCGATTGGAACACCACCCAAAGAGCTACAGTATAAATGAAGAAATTATCAATCCCGGATGGATACCCTGTAGCCTTTTAAAGAACCTTTTACTATAAACTCATTATAAAAAAAAGGAGAAAGGGGCAATGGATCTGGGGCCACTGTGGGTTGATTTTAATGGTGGAATATGAAAATTATAAAGAAAAAACCCACAAGGGGGTAAAAAAAAAGCGCTTCCATCAAAAGGTTTAAAGGCTTCTGCCCCCAGCTCTGTTTTTTTTGGTTTGGGGGCAGAAAAAAACCCCACTTTTGGTGGCCTTTGGGGTTTTATGTGGTCCCCGAAAAAGGGGGGGCTTCTGGTTGATGCAGAAGGGGGGTTCTCTTCTTCCCCCCAAAAATGAGGGTGTAACAGTGATTGGGAGATTGGGCCCCTTGTGAATCAAAGTGGTTTTTTTTAACCTGGCTGGGTCGGGCTGTCCGTATGTACCTGCGCTTTTCCTCACCTAGGTAAAGGGCACTGAAAGGTAAATAGGAAGATCAAGGCTGATGTAAAGGGTGTAAGCTCCGGTCTTGGCCCGGGAGTTAGTGAGGCAGAAGGATCAAGTGCGGCCCTTGCCACGTTCCCCTCAGTCAGGCCCCTTAGATTTTTTTTTTTTTTTTTTTTTTTTCTCCCCCTTTCCCAGTTGATTAAACACTAAGACAACTTTGATTTCCCTTTTTTCCTTCTTTTTTTTTTTGTGACAATGTGTTCCACTTTAAAATCAATGGCGAAGTTCAAAAGGTACAGTTTTTTTCCTTAGGCAAGTTTTAAAAGGGTCTGATCAAAAAAGGTCTGCTGTTTGAAACAAAGAAGGCAGGAGAAAAACCCAAAAAGAAACCAAACGGGGTAGCCCCAGCTGCGGCCCCAAGCGCCTCCAGCTTGTATGACCGCCCCAGATTAATAAGTTGTCCGCCCGAAAAACTATCCCCCCGTCTTTATCTGGCACTGGCTCCATCACAAGTCCCGGGACCCCAGTGGCCCACCCCCCAATCCATCCCACAGTCACCGGGGTTTGGGACATCACAAACCGGGATCTTATCTGTTGAAGTTTTTGGGGAAAAAGTCACTTCAAAAGGGGGTCTTCAGGGGTGGGGGCTGCTAGTTTTGCATCCCAGGATCCCGGGCCCAAAGGAAAATGGAAAAAACTAGAAATGGACTGCAGCTAAGCTGTGTGGAAGAATGAAATATGTTAAAGTGGGGGGGGCCTTAGTTGGTGCAGGGGCCAAAACCCACCAAGGGCCAGAAAAAGGGGGGTGGAGTTGTGTTAGCACCAATTGGAAGAAAGGAAAAAAAAAAGGGAAAAAAAAAACAAAACATGTTTTTCCAGGTTTAGGCTGGTAGTGTTATGTTTCGGACAAAACATAACAAAATACACAATGAATGTAAAAAAAAATGGGTTACCTCTTCAAAATAATTTTTGGTTTTTCCTAATTGTAGCCCCCAACTCAAAATACCAAACTGCAGCTTTGTTCTTAACAAGAAATATGGTTTTTTTCCCCAAATATTCCCCCTTTTGGGGACCCCCCATTAAAAAGAAATGGGAAAAAGAAATGACAATGCTCCTATACCGTGTCCCATAACCATTTTCCCCCTTTTCCATTCATAAAAAACAATATTTCCAAACAAGGTGAAAAACATGGTTTAAAAATCCCCCCTTTTCCTTTTCATTGTGTTTTCCCTAAGGAGAGAGAGAGAGAGAGAGAGAGGGGGACTGAAAAGCGTTGCAACCCACCCGGCAACCATGGTTTTTGGGATCCGGGTTCGGGGGTGACACCACCACACAAAACATGGTTTTTTACATTTGGGGGAGTCCCAATCCGCCACCAACCCCCATTTTTTCCCCCGAAGTTGGAGAACCTGTTTGGGCGGGATCGGGTTCGTCATCCCCAGGACAAAACTGGGTTGAACCTTGCTCAAGGGCCCAAAAAGAGTGAGTCACTTCTTGTGTTTGATTAAACCCCGCCTGGTACCCTCAAATCACCACACCAGGTTAAAAAGTGATCCTATTTTCCCTCTTTATTATGTAATTAAAATAATGTTTAAAAATATGAAGGAAATTAGCCCAGTGGTCGAGATGGTGGTTTTAACTCTTTGGGGTTAATGTGCTTTTTTCACAAGAGGTTGGGGGCGATGGCAAAGTCGCATCGGGGGGAAACAATCGCTGTTAATGGAAAAAAAAAACCCCCAGTAACGTCAAATTTCCCCTTTTGGAGGAATGTTGACCATTGACTGCCATCAAACCTTTGGGGATTAAATATAAACAAATGTAAAAAAGGAAGATGGCATGCTTTCCCCGGGGGAGTGAAGCGAAAAAAAGAAATACCAGCAAAATGTTATGCGAGTGGGATCTGTTTTTTCGAATTAATTTTGTTAAGGATCAGGGGGTCGGGAAGAGATTAGGAGCGGTCAGCTGATGGACCCCCCCATGCACCCCCAGATGATCGACCCCAGCTGGCGCATTGTGCAGCTGGCCTCGGAAAAGGTTTCGTGGGGAGGAATCCCCGACATTGATCCGTTAGAGCAACGGCTAAGGACTTCACAAAACGATCCGGTTTTTGCTGTTGGACAAAGATTACCCCCGCTGGATTCCCCAGGCTGCTCTCCCGATGCCTTTCAGCTACGTCGGCGAGACAAACTGGTAGGCAGAAAATTTTTTAAATCCGGGGCGCTTGCACGACGTTTTAATGAAACCCACAACAAAAGATGAGAGAAAGGCTTGTGGCGGCTTTCAAATAGAGATGATGCTAGATATATAATTCCAGGGGGCATTGGGCCAAATTTCTTTGTCCCTGGTCTTTGGACAGGGGATGATAGGTCAGATGTTGCAAAGTTTTATTCACTTCTAAAAAACAGAAGCAAACCCAAGGGGTGAGCCAGGCTATAACCCCAGTATAAAAATTCAGCCCCCCTTGACATTTGGAACCAACATAGAAACAATTTGATCACCTGGCCTGATTTGTCTGTGTGAATCTTGATAAAATACAAGGGGCCTTTTTCCCACTTTTCCAGAAAGCCCACAAAAATGGATAAAGGGGTTTTTTGCTGGGAAAAACACTGGTTTCTGCCTGAAAATCATCACATATAGAGGAAAAATTTTTTTCAAAGAGAACTGTCCCCTTTACAATCAGGTTGTCCCCCTTTTTAGGGGAGCCATTTTGTGCCTGGACAGTTTTTCATACATGCCCAGAATTTTCATGGGCTACAGGCAGGGGATTGGAGCTTTGGCCAGGAATGAAAAGGGGGACCAGGCTGAAGAGGAAAAGGGACAATACAGTTTTCTGTGGGCAGAAAAATTGGGGCAGTGGGATGGCACAATGTCAACGGGTGACTTTCCTCACAGTAAAACAACAATATATGTGAGAAAGGCAGCAACAGACTCAAAAAAAAAAACAAAAAACACGTATTGTAAGGGTGCAATGGCAATGCATGCAATTGGTGCTTTAGGAGATCAGACGCGAGGGCTTTTCTGAAAAAGGTATTTAAATCAAAAATCTGGTCTCAACATGCAAGGGTACCATTTGTCAAAAATTATTTTTGTGGATTTTAATAAAAATTTTTTTGGTTTTTTTTTTTAAAAAAGTTTGTTTTTTTGGAAAAAAATTCAGCCCTGGGAGAAAATAAAAAAAAATTTGCCCCCAAAAAAGTTAAAATGAGATAGCAGATAAAAGATAGATACTTTATTAATCCCAAGGGGGAAAATTTACATACCCCAGCGTATACAAAAAAAAAAAATTAAAAATAATAAAACGGTATAAAGAACAAAAAAAATAAATGTTAACGTTTTCCCACGGGTGGAGAAAAGTGTTGGGGGGGTCCCCAGTCTGTCAGTGGAGCAGGGCGGCAGCAGTCTGGCGGCTGCTCCTCTGTCTGGAGATGATCCTGCTCAGTGGGTTTTCCAGACGGGCGGATTTTCACCCCCCCTCTGCCCGGAGCACACTGCCCAGCTCTTTCCCTGGCCCCCCCTTTCCCCAAGTTTGTCCGGGTGGGGCCTTCTTTTTTATCTGCCTCCCCCGCACCCCAGAAAAGGGGGCCCCCAACCCTGATGAACATTCGGGACTTATTGCGGTGAAGGACGCCCCCTTCTAAGGAAGTATAGTTCTCTGACCCCTCTTACAGAGCACGATGGCCAGTCCCGTTTATCATCCCGCTGCACCCCGGTAGGGCTGCCCTCTGATGATCAAGGGTCCAGAGGGGCCTGGGCCTCCCAAACCCACACCATCCTTGGTTTTTTGGTGTTCAGGTAAGGTGGTTTGAGTGCACCATTTAACAAAGTCCTTTATTGGGTTCTATACCCCCCCTCCGCCCACTCCGTCAGCCCAAGGCAGTGTCGCCCGCAACTTTGCCGGGGAGGACTGATTTATTGGAAATCTGATGGTTTTTGGGTGAACAGGACCCCGGGGGTCCCGTCCCCTGCGGGCCCGTTGCTGAAAACAACGCCGATTCCCGAGAACACATACTGAGGTCTGTCTGAGTACCCCTGATGCCCCGGGGGAAACTACCCCATCTCTGTCACTTTTCCCCAAGGGCAGAGGTTATTTTCAAAGCCAGAAGTCCCCGGAACATAATTCTTTCAGCATACTGCCCCTGCCGTGGGAGAGATCGTAACCAGATGATATCCTCCGGGCCCCCCCCTCCTGGGGCGAAATCCTGTCCAAAACAAATGTTTAAAATGCGAACGTAAAATAATTATTTTTGAAATAAAAATACCCGGGGTTCTTTAAAAAAACGGTGGGAGTGGGGCTGCTGCCCCGAGTTGGAGACCCCGGTTTGTTCAGTCCCCTTGGGTTTGCATATTTTTTTTGGGGGTTTCCCCCACCCGTTTCCTCCCCAATCCAAAGACATGGGTTAGGTGGATTGGGATTTCTAAAGGGCCCCAGGGCGGCGTGTGGGGTTGTTTTGTGTGTGTCCCGGGGGGTTGGGCCCCTGTCGGGATTGGTTCCCCTTGTCCCCCGTTTTGCGGGTTTGGGTAGCCCCGTACCCTGTTTTGGGGTTTTCAGCGGGTTAGAAAAGGGATGGATGGAGGGATGGATGGATGGTTTACTATGGAAGATTATTCCCAGTTTTATTTAAGGAATCCATCTTGTTTTAAAAGACATTGCCGCGCTGTCAAGAAAGGCGGTTTAAAATTATATGTGATGGTTCCGGGGGTCACAACAAAACAAATTATTTTTATATGGGCCATTCATTTTTGCATTTTTTAAATTTCTCGTTGAGGGGAAGTCCATTTTAAAAGGGGCGGGGGTAAAGCGGGTCCACAGAAAGAGTAAGGGTTTAAATAAAAAACGTCGCGGGGAAGGGGGCAGGTTGAGGGGGGTTCCAAAGACCCCCCCATCTCCAGGTTGGGCAGGTGGGGAGCCATCTGTGTGTTGCCTTGCTGGCCGCCCGGGGGTATCGATTCCTTTTTCCGCCCAGGTAACGGGTCATCTCACCATTGCCCCCCGCCAAAAAGGGGGCAAAAAAGGAAGAAAGGAGGGAAAAAAAAGAAAAAGAGGGAGGGTTAAGGCGGAGGGAAAGACAGGGAAACTGGTGCTTATTGAGAGAAACGGCAGCGGGGTGGTGTCCCGGAAGGGGAGCCAGCTCAGGAGGGGGACAAGGATCACCTTTTGGGGCAGCCAGGAGCAGGAATTCCTAGCCCGGGGGGTCTCTCCCAGGTGGAGCTGTTTTGGGAGTGGTGGGAGCAGGGTCCCAAATCAGCAGTGGGGGCCAAAAAAAAACGGGGGCAATACAAACAGCAATACACAGGCAAACACAAACTGAATCCCTGAATACAATAGTGCAACAAAAAATTACAAGTAAAAAGCAGATAAACCCCAAAATATGTTTGGTTTTTTTAGAGCCCAGGAGCCCCGGGCCATCAAGCTGCCCCCCCCTTGGCCATTGCACAGATGAGTCAGTGCGGGGCCAAATCTGATGAAAGGACCACTCCCGCGAACGGGATCCCCTAGGATGTTTTCCCTTTGACAGGCAAAAAAAGTGGGGTGGCCCCAAAAGTCCCAAATTTAAAAGAAGGGAAGAGAAACAGAAGGGGTGAGGGTTATAACAAATTTAACTGTCATTTTTATTTGTTTTATGCAAGACGAAAAAGGATAATCAGCAGCCTAGTCGGGTGTGCTGCCCAAGTTCATGTCTAAGCCCTTTGTATCCAAAGGTCTTAATTATCTCCGTCCCCCAATTTTGGGTATCATCTCCAAAACAAAACCCGCTTTTACTTATATTCCTATCAAATTTTTTAATATTAAAAAATAAGGGGCCCCCTTTTCCCCCGGGGACACCACTCTTAACGTTTACCAATTCTGATGAGGTTCCTCACAACAAAATCAACATTTATTCATGTAAACATTTTTTTAAAATACAATGTACTCAAAAAGGGACAAAATGAAATAAAAAGAAAAATTTTAAAAGGAAAAAAAAAAGATAATAATTTCAGTTTTAAAAGAAAAAAAGGTTGGGTGTTTAAGGACAGAAATAACAAAAAAATTTGTTAGGGGGGAAAAAAAAGACAAAATCTGCAGGGATCCTTTCAAAGGGGCCACCCAGCCCTCACTGTGCATTCCCAACAGAGATGTTTAATTCAGTCCTTAGGGTTTTACGGGGCCACGTGTTATTGTCACATTGGGGGCCCTTTGGATCACTTCAAAAGTGGTTACTGAAAATACACCTTTTAAAGGGGAATCACAAACGGACAAAATGGGGCAAGACAAACAAAAAGGGACAAAAAGACAGAGAAAAGAACTTGGGTGGAACAAAAGGGGGGCCAAAAAACCCTGTGGAAGAAGTTTTCTTTTTTTTCCTCCACAAAGGAACCGCTCTGAAGACAGACTTTATTTTGGTTTTTCGGAATTTTTGGGTTGGAGGACAGAATTTTTTTGGGCCCCGGCTATTCTTAAGGTTTCACTTTACATTTTGTCAAGAACAGTAAAACGTAAAAAATTTAAGCGTTTCAGGGAACCTCTCTAAATAGGGAAAGGTTTTTTTTGATTTTATGTTAGATACTTTTTGTTTGTTTTTCGTAAAATTTTTGAAGGGATGAAAAGAGTTTGGGGTCCATTTACTTTTTCCCTTTTTTTTCACTTTAATTTTGTTGGATGGGAATCGGGGAGTTTTGTGTTGTTTCATCCTTTCTAAAAAGTCATTTTACACCCCGGAAAAACCTTAATCTTTGGTAATCAAGTTAGGCCCAAAAATTTTTTAAGAGACAGTTTTTTCAATTTTTTTGTACATTATCACAATGAATTTTAAATAAAAACTTAGATGCTTTAATACAAATTTTCTTTTTTTTTGCTTTTTAGGTTGAACAGAGGGTCAAAAAAGTAATTGGGCAAAAAACGGAAATAAAATTTTCTTTTAATACTTGTTGAAAACCCTTTTCTGGCAATCCAGCCTGAATCTTGAACTAATGGGCTCACCAGATGCTGGGTTTTCCTTTTAAGCTCGAGGGCCTTTTCCAGGGCTTTCAGTTGCTGTTTTTTTTGGGGGTTTTTCAAGTTTAGTTTTAAAAAGTGATAGACGCCAAGGTTTAAATAGGGGACTGACGGCCATTCAAATTTTTCCCCCTTTTCAAAAACCACTGGGGTTGCCTTTTTTTTTGGGTCATTGTCCATCTGTATCATAAACCCCGCCCAATCAATTTGACCTCATTTAGCTGGATTTGAGCAGACAGTCTGTCTCGAAACCTCAAATTTTTCCTTTTTCCTTTTCCATCAATACACCCCTTTTCCCCAGTCCCAGCACCATCAAAACCCTGACCCCACCGTGTTTAACAGATGATGTCTTTTTTGGGATAATGGTTTTCCCACGCCTTCGATACTTTTTTCCCACTACTGGTGGGGTTGATTTTGGTTTCATCTCCAGAATGCAAAACGGTCCCTTTTTTTAAGGTTTTTTAGAAAGCCCAATCACCTTTCTGTTTTTAAAGCTTTGGTGGCTGGCACCTTGCAGTGCCCCCCCAACCCATGTCCCTTTTTAGACTTGGATATCGCCCCCCCAAGCCCTGGGGGTTTTGTTAGGTTTGGTGTTGTAAAGGGGTTTCCCCCTTGAAATGATTCTGGTTCCACCCGTTGTTTTCCGGGGTCCAGGTCTTTTGGTTTGATTTCACCAGTGCTTTTCTCTCCATGTACCAAACTGTAGATTTTTCCACTTAATATTGAGCAATTTTTGATGTTTTTTTTTTTTGCAGCGGATTCCACCCTGGGGTTTTGGCTTTGTTTTTAACCAAAAATTTACTAACACCCCCCTCAAATAACTCCTTTTTATCCTTCTTTTTAGCCCCAAAAAAATGGGTTGAAAATCTTCTCCTTTAGCAATTGCTTTTTTCCCCGAAATGAAAGTGAAAAAGCCCTTTTTTCCTCCCCAATGCAAACGTTTTGTTTTAAAATTTAACTTTTTTTTTTTTAAAAAAAAAAAATTTTGGTAATTAATGTACAGAACCAAAATTAAAAACTTTTCTCTGTCCAACTATTTATGAATCTAAAAGGGAAAATAGAAAATTTTTAATCTTCTTCATTGTGGGTTCTTACGCATGCGAGCGGGGCATGTGGTGAGGGGGCAAATAAAAATGTTTACGTTCCCCCAAAGATTATCAACAAAAAAAGTTTTTGATTTGCGAACCTGGGGTTGGTTGTTCTCCTGGGGGGGGGTACATGGGGTTTAAAAACCCCAATGGTTTTTGATGATGGTCATGTGGACATCTGAGGCAAATGACATTCAATCCATAAAAACACAGAGGGCAACGGTGCCGATTGATCGGGGGGGGGGACAGATCACTCCCGAAGAGCTGAAAAAAAACAGCAGCAAACGTAAAATTTGTGTGGAATTGCAGAGCCCGGGGAAAAAAGATCATACAAGGCCCTTTATAGACTAATGGGGAAACAACTAAAACTAAAAAGCCCTGTTGGCCCAGGGAATTCCTGTGGAAGCATGGAGGGGATTTAGGAGAGAGGAGTGGGTTTTTCCGTTTTTCTTGGAAGTAGGGTGCCTGAGGGGGGGAAAAATGTACTGGTGCCGATATTTAAGAATAAAGGATGTCAGGACGCGTAACTGGGGGAAAAAAAAAATAGAAAAAAGAAGTTATGGGAAAAATTAGAAACCCAGTTAAAAGGGGGTGATGATTAGTGGCAGCAAGGGGGGTTTTATAAAAAACCACAGATGGGGTGTTTGCCTGGGTTGTTGATGGGAAGTTTGGGGGGCCGAAGAGGGTTTCATTGCATCTTTTGGGCCAAAAACATATGCTTACAAACCAGAGCACACTTTAAAATCTCAAAATGCGGTCTGTTAGATTCCAAGGTTAATAAAAAACAGTGGGGGGTGCTTTTAGTTACAGGACCCCCAAACGTTAGGGTCTGCCCTGCAAAAAGATGCCCCTTTTGGGCTCGTTTTTTAAAACCCCGGTGAAAACACACCTTCAGAAACCCCCCTGACTAGAGCTGCTGATTCACTGTACAGACTGCATCTCTGTTGTCAGTCATTAGCACTAAAACGAAATGACATTTAGTTGGATACAACCCCTCACCTATTCTGTTTGTTCTCGTACAATGTGGCACTTGGTGCCAGGGCCCCCCAAAAGTTTTGCCTCCCTACAAAAAATCCCAGGGGGGTCCCCGGGAATCGGGGGAAAGGGGGTCCTTTTTCATGGATTGGCGGCCCCAGCGTGTTTCACCGTGGAATGGCCAAATGGGGGAGGTAGCTTGATGACTGGGGTTCCCCAGGATTCAAAACAAATCCAACTCATTTTTGGGATATCACTACTCGCATTTTCAAAATTTTTTTTGTTACTTTTTGAGGTTTGTTCTTATTGTATTTTTTCCCCCCCTTCTTTTGACACCACACACCCAACCTACCGGGAAAGGTCTCTATGAACTGCCTTACCTGGGGTTTTTCCATTTTTTTCCCACTGTTTTTTTTTTGGGTTTTTTCTTATCTTCTTAAAGAGTCGGCGGGGTGTCAAGAGGCAGGGCCTGTTTAAAACCCTTTGGGGACTTCTAGTGTGATTTTGGGTATAAAAAATAATGATATTGTATTTAGTTAAAGGTTGACTGGGGGGGGCTGTGGTAGTGTGGGAAGGGGGGGCGAGAAAACTGGGGGGATATGCGGGGAAATGGACCGGGTGAGGGGCCGGTGGGAGGGGGGGGGATTACATCGGGACCACTCTGAGGCCTTTCTTATTGGCAATGGGATGGACAGGGACAGGCAGAAAACAGGAGCCCCCAGGACGTGATGTTTGCTTACATTGTATCTGTAGTGAGGTAAAAAGGGCAGGTTGGGGGAACCCTGGAGAGGGGGGAAAAGGAGAGGAATGTTGGTACTGGGGTTTCGGGGGCACAGGTGGGGGGTATCAGTTGGGGTTTCACATTTTCCCCCTCTGCTTCCAAAAAAGTATGCCCCCATTCACCTTTTTTTTCAATCTAACCCAATATAAATTTTTGTACTTAGAAAAAAATTAAAGTGAGGCAAATCATTTAAGGGGTTTGGGGTGTAATTCACTTTTTTTAATGAAGAAATCTTTTTTTTGTTAAATTTAAAATGGTTTTTTAAATTAACCTGTTTATTTATTAGAAAATTATGAACAAAAAACTTTCCCAAGGGTTTACTTTCTAATTAATTTAAAATCAGTAAATACAAAAGTTTTGCGGGAAATCTTAAAAAACAAAAAAAAATTAAAATGTTTCTACAGTTTTCTTAAAAGTTTTTTTTTATTGGTTTTAACTTAAATTAACAGTTGAAAACAGGGTTACTTACAAAAACCCTCCCTTTATAAAAAGTCTCATGCAAGTGCCAGACCTGAAAAACCCACTCCACCCAAAAACTGTTCTTCTTTTTGAGTTGAAGCCCCCCTGGAAAGTTTAACTGGAAAAAATACAAAAGCCCCCAACCACAAAACCTAAAATATTTAAATTAAATGAAATAGGGTTTTGTTTTTTCCCTCCATTCACTTTTTAACTTTTTTTCTTTGATTGAGATCTGAACCCAAATGTTTCCTACAAACAAAACAAACTTAAGTTCGAAAAGAAAATATTAATTGGATAACAAATCAATGTTATTTTTTCAATTTTGCGTTTCCCTTCCGCGTTTCGGGCATTGCTTAAAGTCCTAGAGTTTAATAACAAATGTTGAGTGATTTCGTTTTTAAAAAAAAACTAATGCAAAAAAATGCCCTTTTTTGCCAATTTTATTTTTTTAATAAATAACTCAATGTTTTCTTTTTTTTTTGTAAGTAAACAGTAATGTAAGTATTACTTTTAATATTTTTAACGCTGGTCCACTAACTTTCTATCACCAGAAAGTATCCGTCTCCCCGCATTTCTTAACCTTTTTTATTTACCGAGTTTTTTAAAATTTTTTCGCACCCCCCTAATGTTTTGAAAACCCCCTAATACCAATTTGTTTTTTTCTTAAGATATCATAGATGGGTTTTAAATTTTCCTCTTTAATTTTTTGGGCATTTATGCTCATATTTATTTATTTATATCACTCTATTTTTATTTTTCTAGTATCAGAATGTAGTTTAAGAATTTTTTTTTTTCAAAGATGTTTTTTTCATATTTTCAACCTTTTTTTTTTTTTCACTTTGCACCTTGTTTTTAAGACCCCCCTCCAGGCCCTTCCAAAAAAATTCCCGTTTGGGAACCCCCCCTGGGCCTTACTAAAAACATTGACCCCGAAAAAGTGGAAAAACCCCTTTTTACCC
>NW_024384815.1:0-37231 GCF_016835505.1 Polypterus senegalus
CACCTCACCGTAAACTTGCAATACAGCTATAATATTGCACAACCTGGGCCACTTTATACAGAGCATATTTACAAATGATGACGATATCATTTTGAACATGAAATGCAGCAAAATATGTTTATTACATTATATAGCTATGAAGAGGATGAAGAATGGAAAAGCCGTTGGTCCAGATGACAAACTTGTGGAAGTATGATGGTGTTTTGGAGTGGAGTGGATGGCAGTGGAGTTTTTAACCAGATTGTTAAATGGAATCTTGGAAAGTGAGAGGATACTTGAGGAGTGGAGAAGAAGTGTACTGGTACCGATATTTAAGAATAAGGGTGATGTGCAGAGTTGTAGTAACTACAGGGGGAATAAATTGATGAGCCACAGCATGAAGTTATGGGAAAGAGAAGTGGAAGCTAAGTTAAGAAGTGAGGTGATTATTAGTGAGCAACAGTATGGTTTCATGCCAAGAAAGAGCACCACAGAGGCAATGTTTGCTCTGAGGGTGTTGATGGAGAAGTTTAGAGAAGGCCAGAAGGAGTTGCATTGTGTCTTTGTAGACCTGGAGGAAGCATATGACAGGGTGCCTCGAGAGGAGCTGTGGTATTTTATGAGGAAGTTGGGAGTGTCAGAGAAGTACGTAAGAGTTGTACAGGATATGGAAGAGGGAAGTATGACAGTGGTGAGGTCTGCGGTAGGAGTGAAAGATGCATTCAAAATGGAGGTGGGATTACATCTGGATTCGGCTTTGAGCCCTTTCTTATTTGCAATGGTGATGGACAGGTTGACAGATAAGATTAGACAGGAGTACCCATGGACTATGATGTTTGCTGATGACATTGTGATCTGTAGCGATAGTAGGGAGCAGGTTGAGGAGATCCTGTAGAGTTGGAGATATGCTCTAGAGATGAGAGGAATGGAGGTCAGTAGGAACAAGACAGAATATGTGTCTGTAAATGAGAGGGAGGTCAGTGTAATGGAGAGGATGCATGGAGAAGAGTAGTAGTCACCACTACTCAATGGCCAGAGTAAGGAGGAAGAATAACAAAGCCTGTGAGGTTAAAAGGACTGGAGACAAAAAAGACTGTGCTTGGTGTGTGGACATTGTGCTCTTGTGAGGAGCGAAGAAAGCACTTCTCACCTGTAAATAAAGGTGGGCTGTGTGGAGAAACTTGTGTCCTACCGGTCTGTGTTGGGTTAGGGTGGCTGTACACACCCTGGGCTTCACAGTGAATAGAACTCAAAAGAGCAATGCATGCAAGACGACACAAGAATCTCACAGAACTAGAAGCCTTTTGTAAATATGAGTGGGTGAAAATCCCCCAAATGAGAACTGAAAGACTATTAGCGGGCCACAGAAAGTGTTTACAGGCTGTGATTTCTGCCAAACGGGGTGTTACTAAGTAAGGACCATGCAGGTGCCCACACTTTTCCTTCATGCCCTTTGACCTTTTTTGTTACTTTAAAACAGTAAGGGATGGAAATAAAAAAAAGTAATCTTGTTTAACATCTTAAAGAAATTTGTCATCTTCAGCTTTATGCCTTTTGGAGATCAGGTCATCTTTTATTTACTTATCTGGTCACAGCAACAGAATTTTTACCAAGGGTGCCTGAACTTTTATATGCCATTGTGCAAGCTTTGCTGTTCGGGAATTCAATTTCTACAAGTTGTGTGAATGGATCAAGACGAGCGAGAGGGCCATTCATGGATTGTTCTTTGTCTGCCACCTCCTCTTAGACTTACCCAGTCATGAGCACAAATCTCCACACAACATCAATGGGAGGACCACTGAGGCAGACCAGTCATGCCAACCTGAGGAGTGGTAAAACTGCACAGGCAACACAAAGTGCTTATCTCACTGCTCCACAGCTTGTTAAGGAAATTAACAAAGGCAAAAGGATTAAATTAAAATTATATACAGCAACTTCAGAAAGAAAAAAAATGTCATATACAACAAAATTGCTTTATTTTCTCATATTCTTCAAAGAGAAACAAACAATTAGACAAGCATTTCTAAATACATATACAGTGGTGTGAAAAACTATTTGCCCCCTTCCTAATTTCTTATTCTTTTGCATGTTTGTCACACAAAATGTTTCTGATCATCAAACACATTTAACCATTAGTCAAATATAACACAAGTAAACACAAAATGCAGTTTTTAAATGATGGTTTTTATTATTTAGGGAGAAAAATCCAAACCTACATGGCCCTGTGTGAAAAAGTAATTGCCCCCTTGTTAAAAAATAACCTAACTGTGGTGTATCACACCTGAGTTCAATTTCCGTAGCCACCCCCAGGCCTGATTACTGCCACACCTGTTTCAGTCAAGAAATCACTTAAATAGGAGCTGCCTGACACAGAGAAGTAGACCAAAAGCACCTCAAAAGCTAGACATCATGCCAAGATCCAAAGAAATTCAGGAACAAATGAGAACAGAAGTAATTGAGATCTATCAGTCTGGTAAAGGTTATAAAGCCATTTCTAAAGCTTTGGGACTCCAGCGAACCACAGTGAGAGCCATTATCCACAAATGGCAAAAACATGGAACAGTGGTGAACCTTCCTAGGAGTGGCCGGCCGACCAAAATTACCCCAAGAGCGCAGAGACGACTCATCCGAGAGGTTACAAAAGACCCCAGGACAACGTCTAAAGAACTGCAGGCCTCACTTGCCCCAATTAAGGTCAGTGTTCACGACTCCACCATAAGAAAGAGACTGGGCAAAAACAGCCTACATGGCAGATTTCCAAGACGCAAACCACTGTTAAGCAAAAAGATCATTAGGGCTCGTCTCAATTTTGCTAAGAAACATCTCAATGATTGCCAAGACTTTTGGGAAAATACCTTGTGGACTGATGAGACAAAAGTTGAACTTTTTGAAGGCAAATGTCCGTTACATCTGACGAAAAGGAACACAGCATTTTAGAAAAAGAACATCATACCAACAGTAAAATATGGTGGTGGTAGTGTGATGGTCTGGGGTTGTTTTGCTGCTTCAGGACCTGGAAGGCTTGCTGTGATAGATGGAACCATGAATTCTACTGCCTACCAAAAACTCCTGAAGGAGAATGTCTGGCCATCTGTTCGTCAACTCAAGCTGAAGCGATCTTGGGTGCTGCAACAGGACAATGACCCAAAACACACCAGCAAATCCACCTCTGAATGGCTAAAGAAAAACAAAATGAAGACTTTGGAGTGGCCTAGTCAAAGTCCTGACCTGAATCCAATTGAGATGCTATGGCATGACCTTAAAAAGGCGGTTCATGCTAGAAAACCCTCAAATAAAGCTGAATTACAACAATTCTGCAAAGATGAGTGTGCCAAAATTCCTCCAGAGCGCTGTAAAAGACTCATTGCAAGTTATCGCAAACGCTTGATTGCAGTTATTGCTGCTAAGGGTGGGCCAACCAGTTATTAGGTTCAGGGGCAATTACTTTTCACACAGGGCCATGTAGGTTTGGATTTTTTTTCTCCCTAAATAATAGAAACCATCATTTAAAAACTGCATTTTATGTTTACTTGTGTTATATTTGACTAATGGTTAAATGTGTCTGATGATCAGAAACATTTTGTGTGACAAACATGCAAAAGAATAAGAAATCAGGAAGGGGGCAAATAGTTTTTCACACCACTGTATAACAATAAAATGTGTGGCACCCATGCCCGGGTGTAATGTCCAATGAACAAATGCAACAAGACACACAAATTAAGACGGATGTAAGGCCTAGCATATCCAGTGAATGGAGAGTCCAAAATACACGATGTGATCAAAACACAAGGACTTAACATTTCACAATCATGCACAATTTATTAAATGAACATTTCACCGTGCTAGTATTTTAAAATAAGAAACTAGAAGAAATTATGAGACTGAAACTAATTCATAGCATTTTTTGTTTCTATAAAAGTATGAAAAATGCTGTCTTGCTCATCACAAATAAGCACAATTCAAATAACAATCAAAATACTGATCACCGATGTCACAATTACACTTTATAGTTCTGGTCAGCAGCACAAATCTCCAGACATCATACAAGGGTCACTGAGGCACACAGACCACCTGCCACACAAGTCCTAGGAGGGGGAGCAGCACAGGCCACACATCAAGTGTTTATGTCAGAACACCAGATACTCCTTGACTGTGCAGGTCAAAGTGGGGATCGCCATTTTAATAGGATTTTCAGTGACACTCAAGACCTGTTAAGACAGAAGATTTAATAAGGAGGCAGAAAGTCAGCTGCATCCCCTCACCCTGTAATCCTGAATGAATGGCTGAAGTGCAGCTCATAACAGTTATCAGCCCAGTACTTCATCTGAACACAAAGGTATAAATCAGAGTTGAGGCTGCAGCTTTTCAGAGTGTCCTTCAAACAAATCAACACCTAAATTGGCTTTCATCTTAGGCTTGTAACCGAGAATTGAACCTGCCTGTTTGTGATGGAAAAAATAACGAGCCTATAAGCAGGCCCTGGATCTGCAACTAGAAGGGGCTTTAGTTCAATCACCAGGGGCTGCACTCTCCTTTAAATGTAGCTGCATTCATCTTTTCTGTCTCTTTTCGTGGATGAAAACTGAGGATATGTTCTCTCTAGGAAGCCAAGAAGCAGACAATGCTTTCTCTGTGTAGGCTGAAAGCTGACAATTTGCTCCCTTTTGGGGTGGGAAGCCGTCCACACTGTGCAGAGAAAACAGTTCACAAACTTTCTTTGACCTGGAAGCTCCTCTCCATAGAGCCTTGGACATGGACGCCCTGAACGGACTCTAAGAGCCACTCTTACCAACCTCTGTTCTAGTCCCTGAGCAGTCTGGCAAGACTTAAAAAGAGCCATCATTACAAGACGGGAGTTTCAGTACCTACCCTCTTGTGCCACAGAAATGCAGAGGGAATAGTAAAGTGCCTAACAGTGAGTTGAGAAAGACAGAATCACAGCGCACCATGAACAAAGAAACAGATAGCAAAGACGACGAGTCAACTCTGAAGAGAGAAAAGGACCATTTGAACTCGGAACAACAGCAGCCACAACTCCACATGACATCAGAAATCATCTTTAAGGCCCCGGTATGATAAAACTGTTTATCTGAGCCAAGGCAAATTAGAACTCTAAACAGCAAGTAAAGAAGCAATCTCTTCTGTGATATGCCTGTAAGTCTCATCTGTCTGCGTCCTTTCTTCACTGTCAACAAATAATCGGTTATCAAATTTAAATAATCCTTGTGTTTATCAACACATTGTATTATTCTGTTTCTTAAATTAAGAGTACATGAGTTGCCTTGATGTACTGTGAGTCTAATGGCCAGAGACCCCCTTCTCATACTGAGGAGTAAGGTAAACAAAGAGAGCCTGCATAAAGTTACTTTCCTTTGTGTAAGCAGAAATTGGAAATTTTTACAAACTAATTTCTGAGAACTAGCAAGTCATTCCAATCTGCTAATCTGATACACCTAGTTTCTTTAATACATCAACTCGAGTTTTGAAGGTCCCTAAAGTCCTTCTCTCCACACTACCCGGTAATTTATTCCACATGTCTGTGTTTCTCTGTGTGAAGAAAAACACTTTGATTTTAATGTAAAACTTTCCCATAACTTTCCAACTGTGTCCTCCTGTTCTTGTTGAACTCTTTTTAAATTATCAGCCAAGTAGAGCTCGACTGCTTTAATTACCTTCATGATTTTAAATACTTCAGTCATCCATCCATCCATTTTCTAACCCGCTGAATCCGAATACAGGGTCACGGGGATCTGCTGGAGCCAATCCCAGCCAACACAGGGCACAAGGCAGGAACCAATCCGGGGCAGGGTGCCAACCCACCGCAGTACTTCAGTCATGCCTCCTCTTAATCTCCATTTGCTTAAACTGAAAAGTTTGAACTCTTTTAAACTTTTCTGATAACTGTGGTATAGCAGGTCCACAGCTCACGACAAAAAGGCCACTTTTTAAAATAAATAATCGCCGCACTCGCGGCTTACAAAGGGGGCGTGGTATATGTGGCCGGAGCGGTTCCCGTGTGACTCGTGATGCGGACAGTCCTCACTTAAGTGCACAGGTGATGAGTCGTCTGCATCCGTAGTTGATGCCAGGAGCTGCCAATTGCCACATCTGATCCACGTCTCCGTGATAAATAGATGCATAAGGTGGCTAGAAAGGGAAGAGAAAAAAGGAAAAAAAAAATGGACGGAGGTTGAGAAGGAGAGAATGTAGGAAGTAGGTAGATGCTGCACTTATTTATTTGAACACTGCTTTGATTTTGATTGCTGTTTTAATAAAAGCACTTTGCACTTTTTGCACCATCCCCTTGTTACATTGTTGTGCCTCGCTGTCCAGCTCATCGGTGACATTACCGACGGTGTCGGGTTCAAGAGCTCCCAAAATGCAGATGGGAGCATGGAGCAGAACCCGCATTGTCACAATAACTCATACCTCGACATCCCTAGAATTAGCCTAGTCACTCTTCACTGGACTTGTCTACCTCTGCTAGGTCTGTTTTGTAGCAGGGAGACTAAAACTGCACAGTACTCCAGATGAGGCCTGCAGTGTTTTATAAAGCCTCTGCATAATCTCCAGTGACTTGTAGTCCACACATCAGGGCGCTAAATAACCTGACATTCTCTTAGCCTTCTTAATGACTTCTGAACTCTCTCTAGGAGTCCATGGTGATGACTTCACTACCACTCGTAAATCCTTCTCATAAGGTTTACTTTAGATATTCACACCTTCCATTGTGTATACAAACCATACATGTTTACTTCCTACATGTAATACTTTGCATTTACTTAAATAAAATTTCATCTTCAACAAATCTGCCCAAGCCTGTGTACTGTCCAAATCCCTCTATTGTAATGACTCAACAGATTCTAGATTATCTGCCAAATCCAGCTACCTTGGTATCATCTGAAAACTTAACCACCTTGTTATTTTTATTCCTATCCAAATGATGTATATCATTATGCTACTCAATATCCAGAGGCTGTTTCCTTGCGCTCAGCCACGTCTTAAGCTATCGCAAGGGAAAATGTAGGGGTCTTTGCGCGTAACGTCATCCCTAAAAAAAGTCCTTACAGACCAAGAGACGCCTTTCACATTGGAAAACATTTAGGGAAATGTCCAAGTTACTTAAAATAAAGTATTTAAAGTCTGCGGTGTATCATCCATAAACCGATGGTCTAGTAGAGATTTAATCAGACTCTCAAACAAATGCTCCAAAAGGTGGTCAGCAGGGACAAGGTTCTCTCCTTTTGAATTGTTATAAGGATGACAACCTTCTACCAATCCCTCTACCAATATGTTAGAATATATCACACAGTTACGCAATACATTTGGCAACATTTGACTGATATTAAAAAGCCACTTTCACAAAGATGAGTCACAGACACCATAAAGGTTTGGGGCAGCCACCTGTATATTGTTTCCCAGCTGCAAAATTGAAGAAAATTGAAAAGAGATGTTCACAGGTTTGAGTCCAAAATAGTTCAGATATTATGGAGGTAAGATGGCAGCTTTAAAGGCTGGTAAGGGAAATGATGTCATCAGACCCGGAACCAGAAGTGACATTGTTGGATCCGGAAGTGACATCATCATTGGTGCCAGAACCCTGCAGGATTTTCCATGCAGAGAGATTGAGAGAGACAGTCAGCGCACCCTGCTGCCCCCTGGTCTAGTGTGGTATTTCTATCATTTAGGCCATTCAGCTCTCTCCCAATCACATGTGTCTGACAATATATTTATATAGCAGTGGCCCTAACACTGGCCATTGTAGGACACTACTCTTACAACCACCCAGTTCTGATAGGGTTCCTCGCACCATAACCCTAAGCTTCCTGTGTTTAGTCAATTCTACACCCGTCTGCACACCATACCCTGAACTTTCACTTCTTTTAGTTTAGTGGCACCTTATCAGATACTTTTTGAAAGTCCAGATAAATAATACCATATGTTCCACTTTGATAATATCCTTTGGTTGGTTCCTCATAGATTCCCAGCATGTTAGTAAAATGCAGCCTCCCTCATCTGAATTCATGCTGACTGTTTAGTAAAACTTCTGTTCTTGCCATGTGTCAATCTTTTCCTTAATTCCTTTCATTTATTTTCCTATGATGCAAGTTAAGATTACTAACATGTTGATACTTCAATTTTCCCAATCACCCCTTTCTATATTAATGGAATTACATTTTCCAGCTCATAAAAATTGTCCCAGTGTGCAGTGACTAAAAAAAAATATCCATCAAAGGATTATATATATATATATATATATATATATATATATATATATATATATATATATATATATATATATATATATATATATATATATATATATATTACTAAACTCTGTAAGCATTTGAGGATAAATAGCATCTGCTCTTGGAGATTTGTTTGATTTCAACCAATTCAATCTCAGCAGCACTTCTCTCTCTACAATTTCCAAATCCCTCAGTACCTCCTTAGTAGTCCCTGTTACAACTGAGAGGTTATCCACTTTTTCAGACATGAAATCTTCAGAAAATTATAAGTTTAGAGCATTTTATATTTCACTATCTGTGTATTGTAATTCCCCTTTATTGTTCATGCACTTCACTTCCTTATGTTATTTTACTCCTATAAAACTGAAATAATGTCTTTGGCTGCAATATTTCTCTTTAACTGTCTTTTAGAGACCTCATAACTTTCCTAACGGTTGCTCTCAAATGCACTACTGTTAGCATTGGGGTTATTCATCTTAAATGACTTATTCAGTTGGTTTTATTTTCCTTTGCAGCTTCTTTTTTAACTCCTTATTTACCCACTGCTGAGATTTTATTAATTATTTTGACTCCATCATGCATCAAATGTAAAAGGTTGAACTTCTTTCTGCTAGGAAATTACAGTTACTTTTGCCTGTTTATTGCTATGATACTGACTTGCCGGCAATTGCAAAAGCTTTCTCCACCCTCTTTCCCACAAACCCAAAGGTTGGAGTAAGACTGGAGTAACACCTGCTGTTGTGTGAATTACAAAACAAAAACACCTTGTAAAAAGCATTAAAAACTATTAAACTGCTTCTCTGCTCCTTAATAGCTACCAAAAAAAAACAAAGTGTTTAGGAGCAAAAGTCATATTTAATACACACTCACATACAAGGAGCACAGACTAGCACAGAACACACAGCCTTTGTCACTTTATGATATAAGAATGATGTCAGCATGTCAGTCTAAGTTGTTTCTCCAATCCTTCACTTCAATGTGTAATCCAAAGGTTTGACGTTTCATCCAAATACTACTTTAAGGATTTCACAAGAACCTTAGAAGAAATGAAGAGATGTGTAAAGCTGGCAAATGTGATAAAAGATTTTTGGAAGACCTGGGTGTCCGTCAATGCATAGAAAGCCATAATGCCTACAAGAAATGGAGGAGACTCACTACTGGAAAGGGCAACCCACAAAGATCACAGCATGAAAGCAGAGGTGAATAGGAACCCAGACAGGCAGAGCAAAGGACCTGCAGAAGTCTCCGGGACTTGTGAAAGTCTCTGTCCTTGTGTTCTTATGGAGAAAAGTGTAAGAAGGACAACAACAATGAGATCAATGCAATCTAGCAAAGCCAACAATGCACATCTTAAAACTTTTAAAAGATCATGTTGATGTTCCAGAACAGACAATGTTCTATAAATGAATGAGACAAAAGTTGAAGTCTTTGGTCAAAACCTGCAACACCATGTTTGGAGGTAAGACAAAAGTGGACATTGATACTAAAGACTCAAGGTGAATGGAGCATTATGGTTTGGCCTGCATGTTTCTTCATAGCCTGTAACACTTGACGTGACCAATGGTCACTGAATTGAAAATATTATCAAGAAATCTGACAGAAAAGTATCAGGATAGTAGAAGCTTAACAAAAGTTAAGTGATGTCACAGGACAAAGAGCCCAAACACAGGAAGAAATCAAAACAGAAAGGGTTAAACATACAGTAACTGGTGTTCTCAAATGGCCAATAAGTGACACGAGATGCTGTGGCCTGACCTAAAAAGAACTGATCAGAAAAGGGCACTCAGGGATGAAGGAACTGAAAAGTTTTGGAATGAAGGAATGGGTTAAAATTCATTGCTGATCAGTAGCAACAAAGGTTATGTTTAGGTCATTACTGTTAAAGAAGGGTCAACCAGTCTGTAAAGATAGGAGGTTCATGGAGTGGACTGTGAATGTTTAAACGACGTGTTCAGGACTGACAAGAAGACGTCCAATTGTTTGTGTTATTACAGTAGTTTAGGACAACTGAGGCTGTCTGTAATCGGAGCTTAGTTGAAGAACGGACTACATTGTTAAGAGGAATTAATATGGATACCCAGGAAATTCCAGAGGGATCAATACCTTTGTCTTGCTCTTGGACATTTGTATAGCACTCTTTATCGAGGACAGGCTGAGGACTTTTGCATAAAGTCACTATAATGGAAGAATAGCAAACTGCTAAATCTTACATACATAATCTCACACTAAATTTAAACACACAATAAAATAAAATATTTTCACTCAATTTCTATGTTTCTCATAAAAATCACAAGACCAACCTTTCAAGCTCATAAACCCCAACCCTAAATCTTACACTTACTTTTTCCAGACTTCTTTGAAGGTGGTCGCTTATTTTTCTGAGCTCTAACAGATGTAGTTTCCACAGCACTCTTTGGTTCAGACACTAATGATTCAGACTTCATATTAATAGAAGGCTCTGGAGATGAACAGTGTTTGCTATGAAAAAAGTCTAACCTGGTGACCACTCTATCTTGAAGGTTGTCTTCTTTTACACTGTCCATATTTGTATGGGTATGTGTCTCAATACTGACAGACTTCTCTTCAGGTTCTTCTTTAATGCTCACTGGCTGCATTTCACTGTCCTCCTCCTTGATGTTCAGACTTTCCTGTTTAAGGTAGATGGATTCCCACTCACAGTCCTCCTCCTTAATATTTACAGTTTTCTCCATGATATTTGCGTCCACATCACAGGTGTCCTGTTTCACATCCATTGAGATGTTCCAGCAAACAGCAGCTTTATTTTTTTCTCTGTGAAAAGAACAAGAATCAAATTCATTAAAACTTCATCACTTATGTCTAAAAACACTTGAATATCATTTTAGAACAGGCTCTATGTTATGGTTTATGTAAAGTTAGACAGTTTGTAGCATGCTGACAGTAACTCAATGCTCTTCATTTCAGATTATCAGAATCTTGGGAGTGGAGTGAAGGTCCAACAGACTCTGAAACAAGAAGACCATCTTAAAGAGTTGTGGGTCAGCAGTATTCACTACTTGAATTAAACATACAGTGCTGCTGGGGTTCCAGAATTGTCTTATCAGTTTATGTTGATGAAGGTTTGTACAAGTCGGTGCACAGGATTGTGTTCTGAAACAGAAAAGTCGGAGGAGGAGATGAAAGGAACTTAACTTTGCTGAAATGCACAGCTGCAACAGGAGAAGACAAGCAAGTGAAATAAGGGGTTTGCTAGCTTAGGCTGACAGGTATAACTGACCGTGCATAACTTCTATTTTTGTCAGTGGGTTTGACAAACCTTTTCAATTCATTTAAGGCCACCTGTACCGTCTTTACCCACTGAATCAATCATAACTTTTGATTGTGCTATCAGATTTAAACAAACCCCCTTGTGCTCACTAAATGTTTTAAAGTGCATTGTTCTGTTAAACTGTGACCATCCCTTCTCCATTAGTAAATAGCCGATTGATTTGACTTAAGCTACTTAACTGCACCACCATAACAGGGATGGATGAGTGTCATGTTAAAAGGAAAAAGTGTTTTAACTCTGTAAGAAAGGGCAGAGCAAGGCTCTTTTCAATTAGAAGGCCACGTTCCTTCAATGTGGGAGGTGACATAATTCACATCTTCTATCACATTCTGATGACCAGTGTGATTTTCTACATTGCAGTGTGCTGAGCTGTGTACATCATGTCAGAGAGGCCGACTGAAAAAAGGCTAATTAAAAGGGCAAGGTCAGTCATAGATGCTCCCTGGTCCCCCTGGAGTTCCTAGCTGAGGAGAGGATTAAAACAAAACTGAGTGCCACTATGAACAATGCTGCACAATAAAATGGAGTTCTTTCAAATCATTCCGCATTAAGTGTGTCAAGAAACACTACGGGGGCTCCTTTATACCAACAGTAATACGTCTGCTAATGTCTCATGCTGACATTGGCAGCCAATTCAGAACTTTTCTTTCTTTTTATTTTTCTTGCTTCATGGTCATTCTGGTGTGTGTTCAGGCCAAAGTGTGTGTATGTTTATTTACTTATTTATCTACCTTTTTTATTTTTTAAAGAATTTCTGTAACTTCTACCTTGTGACAAATAAAGTTCCACTAAGTCTATTCTATCTATTGCTTTTCTTAATCTGTTTGTTTAAATTGGTGCACATATTTTTAAATTTTATTTGGTAATAATTCGAAGAATGAGTTTGATATAACAAGTATGTCACTTGAGCCACTTAGTAGGGGAGGTCGTGGTGGTCAGCTTAATAATTAGGGAGTTTGGTCGCAGGTGGACACACAGGTGACATCGCCGAGTGGAGGTGAGACTTGTGCTGTTATTCCTTAAGAGGGCAGCATTTAGTGTGTGAGGTGATTACTGTGCTGTGAGAAAGACACCCACGATGTGGACTGACTGAGGGGGCAGGAGAGGTAAACATTTGAGCTGGTGGTGGTTTTTAAATTGATTTTATGATCTTGGGTTTACTTTGTTTTGGGAGGTAGATCTTGCCGATTGAGATCAAAAACTGGTGCTGTGATTGTCTCAGTGAACACTGAAGAGGTAAATCTTAGCCCTACTTAATAATTAATCCACAAATCAATTATCAAAATCGATAGGCTTTTTTTGCTATGTTTAACAGTGGCTGTTGTTGGCCTCCGTTTCCTAAAATTGTGATTATTTATTGAATTAATGTATTTACCAGTATTCTGCTGGTCAGTTGAAGAGTGGCATTTGGAGTTGTAAATCAATCTTCACCACTTTCTCCTTAATCTTTGTCAAATGAGCTTGGAATGCAGGAATACGGTAAGTAATCAAAATGTAGAGTAGGAGGTGGAGGCTGGTGTGACTAGACAATGTGAAGTAGAAAATGGACTCGAAAACGTGAAGTGAACTGGAAACACACACACTGATGATTGAATAGAAAAGGCACTCGGGCGGCCACAGAGGGATTGATTTGAGTAAAGATGCGGCTGGCTGGAGGGTCGCTACTGCGCCCCTCACTTAAATCATGTCCAGTAACTCTGAGTTGAGTAAATGAGAACTTACACATCCATAAAACGGTAATCTCAAACCCTGAGCACTTATCTTTGTTTGTCTCTCCGTGTTCAAATTCTTAATTTGAAGACTTTTCAGTGAAAACATCAGCACTCTCAAATAACACTTACAGTTTTTATATAATGTCACAAAAATGACCATTAAACATTGAGAAGGTTTGGGGCAGGCACCGATATAATTGTTCGGCAAAACTGATTAATTAGCAAAGACATGTACATTCAACTGAGTCTAAAACAGAACTGATCTTCTAGAGACAAGACAGTGGATTTAAAGGACAGCAAAGGAAGTGATGTCATCAATAATGGAACCGAATTGGCGTCAGTAGGCTGCCCAGAGGCGGCAGGATTTCCCTAGAATGGTCTGCAAAGATCAAGAGGAGAATTAGGCGCACTTTACCACCCTGGTCTGGCATGGGAATCTGAAGTACTCAAGCCCTTTAGATGTCTCCTAAAACACATGTGTATAGGACCCCCACCCCAGCCCAGACCCGTTGATTTCTGCACGAGGTAGTGAATCTGGGAGAATGCATTGGTGTTGGTGAGAGAACTTCCGATGAACGGCAAGAACTTATAATGTAAATCAAGGAACCAACCACCTTGTGACTGTAGGTTAGACTCCTTATGAGGCCATCCACTGTAAAGGTGCATGGTCTGACAAGTGTAAACTCCGACCCAAAAATGGTCAATTTTAATGACTTAATCGGGCCCCCCTCTCCACAAATCCCGGTCTCCTGATCCCGCAGTTTCCCGCTCAGGGAAAATGGCGGGGGTTCAGCACCATGGGCGCTTTGGGTCAGCCCGGGTCCTAGGCCTGTGTCCAAAGCATCTGTCTGGGGGATGAAGGAAAAGTCAGGTGCCTTTAAAAAAGGTGCCCACATCAGGGCCTTTTTTTAAATCACCCCAAAGGGGCCCTTCGCCCCAGTCCATACCACAGTGTTAAGGCCCCCCTGCTTTTTTAAATTGTCAAAGGGGATGGTTCTCCCAAAAACCCTGGGGACAAACCCCTGTAACCCTAGCCGGGAAAAGCCTGGGCCTGCCGCTTGGTTCAAGCGGGCCAAACCAAATGCTTCTTTTGAGCACTGCAGCCTCACGTACCACGTCCCCGGCCCAAATATTTGTTTTTTTTTTTAATCCAAAAAAATTTTTGGTTGATTCTTGTGGGTTCGGCGCCCGTAATTCGCTTACGCTGTTTTCCTTCCCGGTGTGGAAAATAGCGTCATCTAGGTAGGCAACACTATCGGGGGTAGCACGCCCCCAGATTTGGGAAAATTGCAGGGCCCCCCTGTAACAAAAGGAAGGACACAATACTGCCAGTGCCCACTGGGGGGCTAAAACGGTTTCCCTTTTGGGGTCCATTAAAGGGAAACCCGCCATACCCTTTAGTCATGTCAAGGGGGTCAGATATTCAGCTTTTCCCAAACCTCTCAAAGGTCGTCCACTGGGCTTGGGTAAGCATAAATTGTGAGACCATTAAGCCAACAAAATCATTGCAAACCTCCAACTCCCGTCAGGCTTAAAAAACCAAACAATTGGGTGGACCAAAACTATGACCCCTCTTGACTCCAAAACCCTCACTTGATTTCCAGTTCCATTTCAGCCTTTTTTGCCTGGGAGGCAAAGGGGCATTCTGCTATGACCCCGGCTCCCGTCCTTTCGGCAACCAAAAGGGGCCTTGGTTTTTTATCTACCACCCCCGGGGGAAAGTGCTTCTTGAGTCCACCTCTGGGGTATTCAAATTAGACCCAAAACTAATTTTTAACCGAACAAAAAAAGGGAGGGGGGGGCTGGAGGGGGGATCAGGGTCCCCCTTTTCCCTTCCCGGTTTCAGTAGATTCCGTGATAATCCGCTTTCTGGTTGCGATTGGCCCCCCAAAATCAAAGTCCCTTCTAACCCGTTGGTCTTTTCCAGGGCAAAAGTTTAAGTGGGGGGTGGGAACCCAAAACCCTGACCCAGTCCCCATTGAAACTCCCCGGGGTGGCCCGGTCCTAAAAAGTGGCCTGTTTGCGCCCCCCCATGTGACTTTTAATATGGGGCCAAAATTTTTTCATTGCGAATTGTGCGAATACCCAACATATTATGGGGAAGGCCCTCCCCCCAACCTTCTTTTTAAAAAAGTCCAATATGCCCCGGGGGTTTTCATCCATATAACAATTCAAAGGGGGAGAACCATGTTTACTTTTAGGACTTCCCTGTAGGCAAAGGCAGGAAAGGGGCCGTCCCCAAATTTCCCCCCCATCCCCACGACCACCGGCACTGTTTGGATCCCTTCTTAAAGGCGGTTTGGGAGATCACGTGGTTTTCAATCTTTTTTTTAAAAATAAATTTGGGGTTTCCTTTACGTTTTGGGACTTTTTTAAAACCCCCCAATTTAAAAAGCAGGCGGTGAACCCCTCATTTAATTTTGGGAATAGAACGGGCTTTAAAATCCCAATGTTTTTTCGGTGCCCAGGTGGCCCCCTAGGGGGTGGGTGTTTGGGGTAACTCACAAACTTCGCCCGGGGAAAATTGTGGATTAGCAAACTACCAACCCCTTCCCGGTGCTCACAGACCCCAAAAATTAAAACATTTTTTTATAACAAATGGGGTCCTTTGGCATGGGCTGATTGGTGTTTGGGGTTTACTGGGGCAACTGCATTTTTAAAAATTTAAGGGAAACATCATTCCATTGTTCCCTTTTTTTGATGAAAAAGGGAAAAAGGTTTTCATTTTTTTTTCAATTACATTCAAAACTTGGGGGTTTTAAATGTAAGTCACCCTTTTCCTTTTTGGGTTAATGGATGTTTTTTTTCATAAAACCCATTAGCATTTGGGGGTGTTTTTTTAACATTTGTTCAATTTTTTTTCTTAAAAGTGAACAGCATTAATAATTAAAAAAAAAATTATTGAGGGGGTTGTTGGGAAAAAATTAGGGGGGCCGCTGACACCGAGGGGGAAAAAGTGCCCCCCATATATTTTTTATTATGTTGATATCTATTACATAATACAATAGTTTTTTTAAATAAGTTAACAAATATAATAAAAAGAAGGCTACATTACAAAAAGGGAAAAAACTAATTTTTACAAGAAATGAGATAGATAATAGTTTATACATTGTTTGAAGCAGATCAGAAACTTAAGTTTTAATTATTTTAGTTTTTTTCCATTTTTTGAATTTTTTGCATATTAATGTCCATTCGAAAGATGTAACAAAGGGGCCCAACGTTTGAAAATTACACTATGAATAGGAAAATTTTTGAAACAAAGGAAACCCTTACTGCATTTTCCCAAAATTTAGTCTTCAAAACTGTATACAGAAAAAGAACAAGGGTTAAACAGTGAATTTGGTTTTCATTTAAGACGTAACAGAAATAAATCTTTATAAAAACTTTTTGGAATGGGCAGAAGTAAAAATTGAGAGGGGAAAGTGTCTTCATTTGTACCTAAACACATTTTTGGGGTAAAAGGAACCTCGGTTTGGAGCATAATTGTTCGACGTGCCCAATCCGCCTCTTTTTCAAAGATTTTCCCCGAAAAAATGGAAACTCAGATGATTCTTCCCAAAAAACTATTCATATAAAAATGATTAATACAAAAAATGTAAAATACATAAAACAAATTAACCCCACTTTTCCTTTAAAAGAATCATGGTGGTGTGGAGTTTTAAACTCATGGGGATTCCACCCCGTCGACCCCGGGGGGTCCCAGCAATCACAGTCTCCCAGCGCCGGGGAGTTGCAAAAAAGCACATTTAAAAAAATCAGACATGTATAAGGGTCCCCTCAATTGGGGAACGGGGCAAATAAAATCCCGCTGAATAAATAAAGCTTTGTGTTTCGTGAAGGGGTTTTTTAAATACTGAGACTACCCTTTTTTGGGGGGCAAAATGGGGGCCCCAAATTTCCAGCACACACATAGTCCCAAAGCTGTAGTAAATTTTCGTCCAGTGATGACATAAGGTGGGCAAAAAAGATCAGGCAAGAAAGGGGGCAATGCCCCAAGAAAGAGAGAGAGGAGACTGCCCTGTGAGAGGGGCCCCAGATAAGGAAAAAGACCCTTTGAAAAAAGAGATAAAAAAGGGGAGAGAGAAGAACCATCAGCTAGTTGTGATCACATGACACTCACGAAAGTTATCCCTACTGCTGTTGCAAGACATGCCGTTTTTCAAGTCAAAATTTATTAATAAATTTTTTTTTCAAAACCCTGTAAACGTTACGTAAACGATTCCCCTTTATTAAAGTTAAACTTATGAAATTTAAATTTTTTAGTTGGCTACTATTTACTCAAATTTTGAAATGGATTTCTTGAACCTCATTTGGTAGAAAAAAAACTTGGGAAAACAACAATTTTTAAAAATTTTTTGTCCCAAAACCATCAGAGAAATGTAGTGGAGCTGATGGGCCCTGACAGGCTGGGGACCCCTGTTGTCTGTCTAGTTTCATTTTAAACTGTTGGTTTAGGGAGTACACACACATACATTAAACTGAATATAATGGGAAAGGGTGGGTCCTTGAAATAACTTTTTTTATTGGGAATTAAAATAAATGCCCCTTCATTTAAAATTTTTTTTTTTGCCCCCAAAGGGTGCCTGGTGGTAACCAGCCTTCCCAAAAGGGTGAACAATGCCAGTGTCCCGAAATTCTGAGAAAACTGGATGTCCTTTTCTTTGTTTTTAAGGTTTCCAATTGAGTGATGTGCAGTTCATGTTTGATTAGTTATTTCTACAGGTGCTACCAAGACTTTCAGTTTTAGAATAATTTTGCACAATTCCCAAACCCCCCCCATATTTATTACTTGATCTTTTTTCTGCCGAATCTGTACTGTTGTCTGCTCACTCTGTCCAGTAACTAACACGGCTTTTAATTTTAAACAGGAAGCCTCAGGTGTGAATCCCAAAACCAGAACGAGGCACATCAGTACCAGTCACTAAACAGCGATGTTTTCCGTTCTGAAAAAAAACATTTATTTTCTTAGGTCACTGTGTTTGTTGTTGGAAGAACCAGAAACCCTTTTAAACTAAAACAAAACTAAGGCGGAAGAAAAAAAATTTGTTTTTAGTAAGTAATGACACCCGGGCCGCCCCAAGAGAAGTTCAGATATACAGAATTTTAACACAATGTCTACTTTATTTTTTAAATTAAAAAAAAAAATGATGCTACATTTAATACAATTAAGTTGGGGTTCTTAGAAAATCCAACAAAAAAAACATTAAATTTTAATACCCCTCCCGTGAACGGATGAAAATAGGACGGAAAAGGGGGGAAAGATTTAGAAATCAAGAAAAATAAATATTTCGAAAAATCAATTTGGGAAAAGATGTTTTTGTGGAGCGACAGACAATGAGTCAAAAATTAAACCCCAGAAAACCACAAAAACGGCCTGGCTGAAACTGTTGTTAAATTTTTGAAGAGTAAACAGCATGTGGCGGAGGGAAAGGGGCACTTCTGAAATTGACTTTTAAATATAATCAAAAAAACCCCAAAAAAATGTTTTAGAATGTCTTAATAATTTTTGCAGCTTAACCAAAAAACTGACTATAATATCAGGTCTGTCCTGGTCTTTTGGGGATCCCAAAGAGGCTC
This sequence comes from Polypterus senegalus, assembly GCF_016835505.1. Classification (NCBI taxonomy): domain Eukaryota; kingdom Metazoa; phylum Chordata; class Cladistia; order Polypteriformes; family Polypteridae; genus Polypterus; species Polypterus senegalus. The sequence continues at coordinate 18,825 of NW_024384815.1, forward strand.
TCGAAATTTTTTTTAAAAGCCCTGGCATCCTGATATTTAGTTGCATGTATCTTGGATGTCCTGGAAAATTTGACGTAATAGATCATTTTTGCCTACATGTTAATATTTTCACCCTTTCTTGCAGGCATCTGTATCCTTTGTATTGTTCCCCCAGATCTTGTTGATTTAATCTGAATGTTGAGTCGGCCCTCTGTTTTAAAAATGCACTCGACATACTGTTGGAATAGTTTTCCTGGGGTGCAAAAAATAAATGTATTCCCCCATTGATAATCTGAACATTAAAAATTTGGGATTGGTAAACCCATTGGTTTGGTTCTTTTTGGGAACATGTTTAAATCTTTTGTGCCCCAAAAAGTCTCCATAAGAGAATAAAAAGGGTTTTAAAACCCTGTCGAATTATATTGGATTTAAATCTGTTTACAGGAGTTGCCTATGGGGTAGATGCAAATCAATTTTATCATGTTTGAATTTCGAAGGGTTGATGGTTCTGAGCATGGGAAACTAGCTGGAGAAGTAAATTTTTACCTAAAGCAGAGTTTGTTTATTTTTTTAAGCTTAGTATTTCAAAAATGTTGTTTGTGTGGGGGGGGCCCGGGTTTTGAGAAGTGGCAGTTTGGGCTTTCTAAGTAGAACTTTATCTATTGTGATGATTTACTTTTGGGAAAATTTATCTCAGGTGTACCCAAAAAAAGGAGGCAGAACAAAATTAATAAATTTTTAATGGTTGAACTCCCTGGTGAATATCTACGGGGTTTTTGTTTTAACAGTTACAGTGAAGTAGAAGAGTCTGGCTGTGTTATGGGGGCAGTTAAAGAAAAGGAAGGGAAAAGGGACCCTGTTGAGTAGTGGCTCGTCCCCCTCCTGCCTTCTAGAATCCTCCCTTCAACCTCTGCCTGATCTGCTGTGCCGAAAAGGTCAGGTTGTCCTTTTTTTTTTTTTTTTGAAAAAGTCTCGGTCTCATTACACTGACTGCCTGTCTCACATAGAAATTTATTTCCAAGGTTCTATTAAATAATTAGAAAGGGTTTAGATTTTAGACCTTCCCATTAGATGTCTTCCCCAAAATTTCTTTTCCAAAAGTTGCTTTTCTTTTTTTCCAAATCAACCATAAAACCCCGCTTTCTGTACTGTGCAACAAAATCTGGAATGCTTTTCCCAATTTAGAATTAGGCACAAATCTCATATTTTAAAATTTCTAATTTGGCTTTTAATTACTTGCATTGGGAATAGTTAAAATGGTACTGTTCGTTTGTAAGCTAACTAATCTCTCCTTTTTTTCTCTTTGTCTTTTCCAATGTATTACTGGTGCCCCCCTGCATCTCCGCTGGTTTTTTCATCAACTCAAACCCCGTGATGCGGGGGAAACAAAGTTCGGGCGCCTGAAATGGAATTTGATTGGACGGATGCCACAATTTTGTATGTGGGATGTGAGGGGGGGGTGTGGGGGGTTTTGGGGGGACCCCCCGGTTTATTATTCAGCATCTTTGAAAGCTGCAAGTTTGTCTTTGTCCCTGGTTTGAACGTGTATTTATTACAAAGGATAAGGGCCCCCCCATTTGCTTCTTTTTCTTTTTTTGATGCTTCAATTTTTTTTTTAACTGTATATTTTTTAGAGCAATTTGAGCTAAATTTTAAGCAAAAATGATTAAAAAAATTTGTAAACAAATATTAGGGGATCAGGAAAAAAAGTAAGTTTAAATAGAACACATTTTTATGGATAATAACTCTTGACTTGGTAAATCTTGTTCATAAACTAAAATAGCATTTTTCCTTTTTTTACAAAATTTTTCTTACCTTTTCTGTATTAAAACCTTTTAACATTTTTTAATATAAATATAAAAAAATGTAAATATTTTGTGTTCCCTTTTCCCAATAGTTTTTAATCCCCCCCATTTTTGGCCATTTTCATTTGTGTGTGTCTATTTTTTTTTTTTTTTTTTACAAAATTGCTCACAGAATTTTTTTGTTATTTTTTTAAAATCCCTTTTTTTTTATTCAATACAAAAGTCTGAAAAAGTGTATTTATTTCCCTTTTTAACGTTATAAAAAAAGAAATGGCTCTGTATCAATATGGGTGAAAAAACTATTCCCTGGATGAATCTAAAAAACCATGGTGTGTTGTGTTGATTAAACTAATAAGAAAAATGTCACTGCCTTGTTTCAGGTGTTCATCATAAAGAATTTTTGTTTTAAATTCGTCAGTTTTTTTTCTTAATAGGTAAGTTTGGTTTCTCAGGGGTTTTACAGCCTTTTAAACAACATTAAAAACACATCACTAAAACAAACTTGTTAGAAAAAAACTGCAGCAACAAGCACTTACTGTAAAAAATTGAAGTGTTCAGCTCACTGCTTTAAATCTGTGGATGTAAAATTAATTTAGAAAAAAGTTTCTTTTATTAAAGTTTAATTGGGAAAAAATGAATTTGAACAGGGGCTTTTTACTCTTGAGAACTTTAGTATCTGACCTGACTGGGACTGAGAATGAATTAAAAAAAATTTTAACAAATGGGCAGTCACAGTTAACGTAGGGAAAGGGGCAGTCAACAAAGCCATCAAACAGTTTAATTTTTTTTTTTTGAAAAAGGACCATTTATTTCTTAAAAATGGGTTGGAACATTAGGTTTTAAAACCCGATTCCAGTCAAATCAATTTTATTAATTAATTTTATCAAAAATGTTTTTAAAAAACACATTCGGAGAAGGAAACTGCAACAATAGATAAAACAGAAAGGGGGCTTTTTTATCATTTTTTTCTAGTGGAAAATAAAACATACATTTGTAAAACACAGTACCACCAAATCAAAAAAGGGGACACAACATGTTTTCACCTAATTGGGGCTCATCAATGTCACACCATTTTCCCCACGGCAATTGAACCTTAGGGGTTAACCCACAAAGCTCTTTTTTATTTTGCAGGATGAAAATTTTCAATATGGTGAACTAATTTGGGAAATAAATGAATATACCGTAATGTAAGTTTTTTTGTTTTTTAAATGAAACACAAATAAAAAAATTCAAAGGATAAAATTAACATTAAAAAAATATAAACAACATTTACAGTACAGGGGGGTAGATAAATAAAATATATATATATATATATATATATATATATATATATATATACACATACATATATATATATATATATATATATATATAAATAAAATATATATATATACATATATATATATACATATATACATATATATACATATACATATATATATATATATTATTAATAATATATGATAATATATATAATACATATATATATAATACATATATATATAATACATATATATATATATATATAATACATATATATATAATACATATATATATATATATATAATACATATATATATATATATATATATATATACTAATAAAAGGCAAAGCCCTCACTCACTCACTCATCACTAATTCTCCAACTTCCCGTGTAGGTAGAAGGCTGAAATTTGGCAGGCTCATTCCTTACAGCTTACTTACAAAAGTTGGGCAGGTTTCATTCGAAATTCACGTTAGGGTCATAACTGGAAGCTATTTTTCCCATATAATGTAATGGAGTTGAGTTGGAGATGGCTGTAGAGTGGAGTTTAGATGTGACATCATCAGCCTCCTACGTGAAGTCGTAGAGAACAAGGAAGAACTCAAACAGCGATGAGCACAAAGCGGCATTTCACAATTGAGAAGGCAGAAAAACATTATGAAGCAAATGATGCATACAAGCATATTCATAAGTACAGCTACTCTTGGAAACAAAGCACGTGAACGAAGTTTATATTAAACTAGCAGAATACCAGCGCAGCGGAGAAGTAATGTTAAAGAAGTTATAGAAAAGAAAAGCAAACATTTTAAAAATACGTAAGATGATTGTTAATGTAATTGTTTTGTCATTGATATGAGTGTTGTTGTCATATCTATCTATTTATATTATATATATATATATATAGGAAAATACCTGCGATTGGCGGAGAGTAAAAAGAAAGGAAACATTTTAATAATACAGTAACATGATTGACAATGTAATTGTTTTGTCATTGTCATGAGTGTTGCTGGCATATATATATATATATATATATATATACACATATACACACACACACACATCTATACACATACATATATACAGTTATATATATATATACATATACACACATACATATATATACATATACATATATACACATACTGTATATATACACACACACATATATACATACTGTATATACAACATATACATATCTACATATATACTGCATATACACATATATATACAAATCTACATATATATTCACATATATATATTAGGGGTGGAACTGATTAAAAATTAATCCAATTAATTAGAGGCTGTGTAAAATTAATCTTGATTAATGTATTATCGCCATGCATAATTTGCCCAATCGAAAATGTTTTTTTTTTTAAATTTAAAAGCGGTTTTGAGTGGCGACAGAATCAAATAATAGACATGGACATGAATATTGTAACTGAGAGCTGTTTTAATTTCTTAAAAAAAAAAAAGCTTTTAAACTGCATTTGAATTGAAAACAGAAACAAAAATATCATCCCTGGTTAAAATTGGGCAGACTTAAAAATAAAGTGGTAGTTTAAGTACTTTAAGTACATTTTCATAATAGTATTGTGTTTAAATAATAATAACCAAAATTTCAACATAAAGTGCAGTTTTTCTTCTTAAAAAATAAGTCGAAACATAAAAGGTAATTTGACCAGCTTACTCTTTAAACTCTGAGTAACATTAGCCAAAATTATTTTGTACATTAGGCTAAAACAGAGTGATCATTGAACATTTTGTAATTAGATGTATTTAGAATTACTAGCAGTCACGAAGTCCAATGATCCCTAGTAAAGCAACAAAGTCCGCTTTCTGTAGCATCTAATTTTACGCTTTCAGTGTGCACAAAACCATGCTTTTATCAAGGCTCGGGTAGTGAAATGATCAGTGTAGGAGCAGCATTCGACTCTAACATTTTGTAGCTGTGATGTTGCATCAGTGTAATGGATTTACAGGAAACTCATTGACAAAAGTTCCCGTTGCTTGGAATTGAAATGTGATTAAATGTTTTTTTTTACGCTTAGGGGTACATTTTAAACTTCTCAGCGTGCTTGTGCTAAAAAAGGGGAAAATTTTTAAAAAAACGTAACATGATTCTGCGTTAACAAATTTTTCATCGCCCCAAACCCAAAGGGAAATCGAAGGTAAAATAAATGGGAACTAGTCATCCCCTCTGGGTAATCAGTTCCTTGAGGAAGACTTAAAATTTCCGCTGTTTTTTCTAACAGTGTATTGTAGTCGGGGTTAATACTTTATATATAAAACCGGTGTCCCGTGGAAAAATGGGTTATGAAAAAAAAGGGGAAATTTTTAAAAAAAACGAAAGATTGTCAACAGAATTGTTTTGGAGTTTTTAGAATTTGCTGTCATAAAAGTTTGATTATCATTATTTCTTTCAATCAGGCTCTTTTAGGATGTGTTGTTACATTCCGTGTTTGTCCGTTTAAAAAAGGGTTTCATTCATCAAATTTTTTCCCTTTACGACAATAAACGCTCATCTTCCTTTTTTATCAAGCGACAAACTGCATCGTTTTTTTTTTTTCCTTTAGGGACATTCACTTTTTCCACCCTTTGTTTCCGCAGTAGCTCCCCCTTAAAATATGATTGTTTTAAAAGGGCGTTTCTATTTTTGCGCCTTCTCAATTGTGAAATTGGTTTTTGTTCAGCCCTTTTTGGAACTGTTGCTTTTGCCCGCGCAGCTCCACGCACCCGCGGTGTTTTTCCCCAAAAGGTTTAGCTGTACTGGTCCATCTCGTGAAATTCAGCAAGCCCCGGCATTAAAAGCCCTGCAGTTTCAATGAGTTTTCCCAAACACCCCCCTGACCATCTCATCTTCCCTGCATAAAAGTCCTTACCCGGAATATTTACGGCAGTGTTTGTTTTGGGATTGCGCTGATGGGGGCCTTATAGGGCGGACTAAAACCGCTAGTGGAAACCTGTCAAAGAACTTTTTTTAATAAAAACTTCGTTTCCGCCGTCTTTTTTTCCCCAAAGCGTTTTTGTATTTTTATGCATCTTTTGCTTTTTTGTTTTTCTCCTTTCTCAATTGTGAAATGGCTTTTGTGCTCATGTTTTTGGGAGTTTTTCCTTGTTCTCTACTCCCCGGGGGTGATGATGCCCAAAAACCCCCCCCCCCCGCCATCTCAACTCAGATCCAACATTATATGGGAAAATGCCCCGTTATGACCCTTTTCGGGAAATTTGAAAAGAAACCTGCCCCAAATTTTGTAAGTAAGTGTAAAATAAACCGCCAAAATTTCCCTTCTACCACAGGAAGTTGGAGTTTTATGAGTCAGTGGTAGTCAGTCAGTATGAGGGCCTGCCTTTTTTTTAGTATAGATTAAGTTTAAGACGGGCCCCCCCTTTTAAAAATTTAGTGCCTGCCCATTTAAAGGCCGTCCGTCACGGCAATCCAATACAAACACTGCCCGGGAAATATTCCGGGTTTTAAGGGGCTGTGCTTATGCAGAGGAAGATGAGATGGTCAGGGTGGTTTTTTACCCTCATTGAAACTTCCCGGAGAAAAATTTTTTAAATGCCGGGTCTTAGCTGACATTACGAGATGGCACCAGCACGGGTGGGGAAACCCCGATGCCCAAAAACACCAAAAGGGGCCGTGAACTGGCCAAAGGGGAGACAAAAGCAACAGTTCCAAAGAGTGCCAAAAAAAAACCGAACCTTGAGAAAGGGAGCAAAAAATGAAGCGCCCTTTTACATACAATATTCCAAAAATGCAGCTACTTGGAAAAAAACACCCGGGGGAAAAGAAAAGTCCTTTCAAAAACAGTGTAAAAAAGTCATGCCCTTGACATCTCAGAAAAAAGGAAGGCGGGTTTTTTGGTTGATGTAGTAAAATTCGATGGAAAAAAACCCCTTTTCTTTAAGCCAAACAGGGATAACCGAACATCCCTACGACCATTGAAAAAAAATGATAAAAAATCCCTTAGACAACAAATTTAATAACACTCACAAAACAAACCGTATATTGACAATAAAACGTTTTAAAAAAAATTTCCCCTTTTTAACCCCCCCTTCTGCCATTAAAAACCCGGCTTTTCCTTAAAATAACAACCAAATACCCCCAACAAGCCACGCTTGGGGAACAAATCTTTGCCTTAAAGCCCCTTTGAGGGTTGACCCCAAATGTATTACGCAGCGCTACCCCATTTTTAAACCCCCCATCTCTCGGGTTTTGAAAAAATTAAAGGTTCCAGAAATATTGGGTTTTTTTTAAAATTTTCCTTTTTTAAAAACACCGAGAAGGGTAATTTTGTTTAATGCGTTAAAAATAACCTAACAACCCCAATTCCCGGGGAAGGGAAGCAATGCATGTTTCCCGGGGCATCCATGACCTGATGCCACATCCCGCACAAAAAAGTCGGGAAAAAAAGCGGGGTTCCCCCACGATAAACCCGGGAAATGCCGGCATGGTTTTTTCCACTGAAAACAAACTTTGATGCTTACAAAACGGACGGGCCCCGGGGGTTTGGACTTTTTTGGGCCCTTAGTAATTTTAAACCTTTTTTAAAAAAGTTCAATGATCCCCTGTTTTTGCCTAATTACAAAAATAATTTTGGAATGTTCCCAAGTTTTAAAAAAGTAACTTCCCCAAATTTCCCTTTTTTTTGGGCTTATTTTTTTAAAAAAGAAAAAATCCTTTATTTGAAAAATTTTGGTTAATTAAAACACAAATATGAAAATTACTTAAACTAATTTTTTTAATCTGCCCCAATTTTCAGGGAATTTATATTTTTTTTTCTGGCCAAATGCAGTTTAAAAGCTTTTTTTTTAAAAATTTAAAAAACCCAGTTTACAATATCCATTCCATGTCTATTATTTGATTTGCCCCCACTAAAACCCTTTTTAAATTAAAAACATTTTTTTTTGGGGAAAATTTTTTGGGGGAACAACATTAACAAGATTAATTTAACGTCTAATTAATTGGATTAATTTTTTAATCAGTCCCACCCTAAATATTAAAATATATATGTAAGATATATATGTGATTCAAAATTGTAAAATGTTTGTATATGTAGTATTATATGTATATATATATATATTTTTGTGTGTATATATGTATGTTATATAAAATATATATTTATTTTTTTATATGTATTATTTTTTTATATGAAAAGTATTGTGTATTTTATATTAAAAGGAAAGCCTCCCCACCACTCACCACCACATCACAATTTTCCCAAATTCCCCGTAGGTAGAAGGCTGAAATTTGGGGGCCATTCTTACAGCCCCTAAAAAGTTGGGCAGGTTTCATTTCAAAACACGAATGGCATAACAAGGTATTTTTCCATTAACTGTAAGAGTTTAGGGAAAAGGGGGGGCGGAGGGCCGGGGACATCACCCCCCACGAATCACGGGAAAAGACGCAACGGTGGTGAAAAACCCGGAAGACCTCCAAAAGCCCTTAAGAAAAAATGCATTATATAATTGAAGGCAGCAAAAACAATAAAGCGAGAGGTGACATACCCATATTCATGAGTTCTGCTACCTCGGAAGAAAGCAAGGTGCAAACCTAAACTTAAAATTTAAGTTCATAGACAGGCTACCATGGCCTTTGCATGACGGAATGGGGGATACAAGTTTAATGAGGGGGCGGGATATAAACGGGATTTTTGATCACTTTGTAACTAAGTTAAAATTGTAGTAAGGGTGTTATGCAAATCCGGAGACTGTGTTGTGGGGATTGACAGTTAAGGCGGGGGGAGTCCGTCATCATCACCACTCATTCATCTCATTTCGTTCTGAGCTGAGCTCGCGCTAACGCGTCTTCAAAACTTCGTCACGCCACCAAATACTCACTGAAAAATCCAGAAGTTAATATACACTCTGTCTCTAGGTTTCCCCACACTGAATCCCCCAGGCACTACTTAAAAGGTTACCGACAATGCACAGCTAGAAGCTTCGATGCATGTGCTCCATAACATTAAAAAATTCATTTAATCACAGTTCAATTCCCAAACCCAAAAGGGGAACTTCTGTCAATGCATGATTTGACAGAGACACAGGAGTGTAGAAACAAGAAGGATTTTATTCAAACACTGCAACCAATGCGTAAACGTGCTCAATGACAAGCCCAGAGATGACAGTTCGCTGGGCAGAGAGAGAGAGATAAAAGCAAAAACAACCCAATTTTCAACTGACAGGCTGCAGGCTTTAAGTTAGCGAGTATAGGGGTTTGCAATCGGCGTATACCCAAGTGAAAGTAATAGGATGTGTCGTTGCGACAGCCGGCTCTAAGTGCCGATGCTTTCAAGTGACGAGGAGCCGATGTCCTCGAGCAGAGCCGAAACTTGGCCCTCCACATCGGACTAGGATCCACCATTATGTGAAAGAAGGAAGGGGGGCGGGCGCTCCAAGACGCGATGTTGGTAAGGCGGTACAGAGCAACACTGTCGCTCTGTGTATCTGTCGCTGCAACAGACGGGGAGCCATATTTAAATGCAAGCATCGTGAAGAAAAAGAAGAGTAAAAAAAAGAGTGAAAGCGAAAGAAGCAGCATCTGGCTGCATTTCAGTATTTTGGGAAACTGCAAAGCTGGCAGAATATGAAAATATCCGTTAGAGCAGGGTCAACAACAAACCTGACGGACATAAAAGATCCACCCACCCACCCGGGCAACTGGAAGAGACCGTGCCCAACCAATGGGAACTCTGTCAATGGATGATTTCATGAGTACATGATCAGTGCTTCCCAAAACCTCAGTATGTAAAGACGGCGTTGGAATATTTAATATATAATGTAAGGCCATGGAAATATAAAGTCAAATCTTGAATATATAAAGTCAGCCGGAATATATTGTCACGCTTGGTCAAGATTTGCACAGAGACACAGGGGGTGTAGAAAAAAGGGAAGGATTTTATTCCTAGAAACAGAAGGATTTTTATTCAAACACTGCAAACATGGCTAAACGTGCTCAATGACAAGTCAGAGATGACATTTCCGCTAGGAGCAGAGAGAGAGAGAAAAATAAAGGCAAGCAATCAATTTCAACGAGAGCTGCACAAGGCTTTTAAGTTAGCGGAGTATCGCGAGGTTTGCATTCGCGTATAGCAAGTGAAAAGTAAGGAGCAATGTAGGGTAGCCCTGTGTTTCAGGGTTCTGGTTTCCCCAGGCGCTGTATCTTCTTGGGTGCGATCAGCCCCCCAGCTCACCCCTCCCCTCAGTTTTATTCACTTTCCCCGTGAATCAAGACTCTCTACCGATTTCTTGGGTAATAATAGCCCTCGCGTGATGTTTTCCCAGAACCTGGTCGATGTTTTACTGTAAAACGGTAAGGTTGTAAGCCAGAAACCATCTCGGGAGAGTTTGTATCTTTTCTGTGGTATAACCATTGAAGTGGACCATGATCAGTTACCAAAGTGAAATTTTCCCCACAACTAAAAGGAAGCCCTCCACCCCACCCAAAAAAAAGTAAGTGCTGGAATATATAAACACAAAACTTCTATATAAAGTCGCCGGAAATATACAAAGTCAGTGCGGGAAAATCCATCCATTTTCCAACCTGTTGAATCCGATCACAGGGTCACGGGGATCTGTGGCCAATCCCAGCCAACACTGGGCACAAGGCAGGAACCAATCCTGGCAGGGCACATGCATCATTTTCAAAACATTAACCAACAGTGTTTTTTTAAATTTAATTTTTCTGAACGTTTTGTTAACTTATTCAGTTCAACGTTCAATCAATATATTTTGACTTTGACTTTATATAATCAGAATGACTTATAAATTCCGACGCTGACTTTATATATTCAGGTTTTCACTTTATATATTATATTCCAGCGATGACTTTACATATTCACTTTTGACTTTTTATTTCGAAACAAGTTTGACTTTATATATACTGACACTGACTTTATATATTCAAGTTTCACTTTATATATTTAGCGACTTTATTTCAGAAAATCAATATATTTGCCTGTTTCACCCCCCTAGATATGTGTGTGTGTTATATATGTCACATGTGTGTGTTAAAATATGCAACAACTCATGACAATGACAAAACAATTCGTTGTCAATCATTTACGTTATTATTAAAATGTTTCCTTTCTTTTTCTCCGCTACCAAGCGGGTATTTTGCTATTTTATATATATATATATATATATATATATATAGATATAGATATAGATATATATAGATATATATATAGATATAGAAAATGAAACAACATATAAATTAGTACAGTCCTCGGTCAAAGACCCCAAATAATGGTCACAAAGACCCAGTTCAGTGCACAATACCCCAAAAAAGTCACAGTCCTGGCCACAACCTTTCTTGGCCGCTCCCCTCTCCACTTGCTTCCCTCCCTACTCCACCGACTCCAGCCCTGAATGAAGGAGCGGCCCCTTTATAAGCTGGCCGGATGAGCACCTGGTGTTCCCGCATATTACCACCCCAGCGGCGGGGGAAATCCCCGCTGTCCTCCCGGCTGCTCTCCGGCGCCGTCATAAAATTCCCCAGCACTTCCTGGTGTGGCAGGAGTGCTGGGAACAATCCCAGGCATTGGGGGCCCTGGCGTGACCACGGGCTCCTCAAGGGGGCTTATGCCTTGACCCCGGGCCCCCAAAGCAACCGGAAAGGGAACACGTGATCCAGGCAGGGTCTACCCTCTTCCGTCCCTCCTAGCTCCCGGCGGGTCATGGCCCTGGCATCCCTGACAGTATATATATCTAGCAAAAATACCAGGCCGGGAGAAGTAGTGTAAAAGAGTTATGAAAAGAAAGGAAAAATTTTTAAAAAAAACGAACATGATTGTTAATGTAATTGTTTTGTCATATTAGTGTTGTTGTCAAAATATATATATATATATATATATATATATATATATCAAAATACTCAAGCTTAAGAAGTAAAAGAAAGGAACATTTTAATAATAACGTAAATGATTGACAACGAATTTTTATTACACACATGTATATATACACACACACATATATAGGGGGGCAAAAAAGGCAAATATATTGATTTTCTGAATATATAAAGTCGTGCAGAATATATAAAGTGAAAACTTGAATATAAATATTGTCGATATATAAAGTCAAAAGTTGAATATATAAAGTCATCCCCCTGGAATAAATATAAAAAAGTAAAAACCCAAAATATAAAAAAGTAAACCCGGAATTTATAAAGTCTTTCCCTGATTATATAAAGTAAAAAGTCAAAATATATTGATTAAAACGACTCTGAACTGAAGTAAGTTAAAAAAAACTTATTCAGAAAATAAATTAAAAAACACTTTGGGTTAAAATTTTTTTGAAAATGATGCATATCCCCTCCCCGGGTTGGTTCCTCCTTTTGCCCCAGTGGGTAAAAATTGGCTCCATCAGACCCCCGTGACCCTGTGGGGGGTTCAACGGGTTTGGGAAAAATGGATGGATTTTCCCAAGCACTAAAAACTTTTTATATCCCGGGTTAATGACATATATATTTGAATTTTTGTGTTTATATTTTCCCAAAGCGCTTCCCTTTTATATTGTATTGTTAAAATTGTATATTAAAAGGGAATATATTGTTTATATTGAGGGTGGGGGGTTTGGTTTATTTTGGGGGGGAACGAAATTTCCATTTTGGTAACAATCATTCCATTTAATTTATGAAAAAAATACAAACTCCCCAAAGAGGGTTTTCTGGAGTAGTTTTCAGCCCTGTAATGTATAGTTATAAAACCATCTTAATATGCAGAAATACACTTTAAAGAGCTGCTGCATCACAGATAGATAACTCCTGTGGCCACAATAAATGCCTTTATTGAATAGACAAACCAGGGGTGAACAAGTTCCTTTCTACTACAGCTACAGCCGCGACAGACAAAAAAAACATCAATAATAACTCATAAACTTGCAATATTATTTGGGAAAATCGCAACATTTTACTGCCCAAAAAATTCAGATTATTTGTAAACAAAATCAATCCTCTCTCTTTCCTCAAAAACAGTTCAATTACTCTGTCGTACAGATTATCTGTGCGCTTCAGTTCCATCAAAATTCCTTCCTATCGCAATCGAAACTAATACTGAAAGTCGAACCTGCCCTGTCGTATTTCTGGCATAAGTTTTAATTCGCTTTAGGCCTGAAAATGTCCGCTCGACAGAAGCAGTGAACACGGGAATGGTCATCGCAAATATAACAATGTACAGCTGCCCCATTTTTCTCATTCAGAATTTCCTGATGAAGGAAGTCAAGAAGATCAGTGGGAGATTTTCCTGCAAATCATCCATGGCATACATTTCAGTCAGTTCTGTTTTTAGCCAAGACAGATCAAAAACTGCTGCTTGGCTCTTGTGTTAAACTGGAGAGGGCTGCATGCGGGAAATTTTTCTTGTATTCCCGAAACTTCTGGGGTGAGGGCGTGACAAACATCAGTTTTCGTGGTCTTGAAATCTGGTCTGTGTCTGGCAAATAATATTTTCCAGAATCCTGCCATGGAGTTGGCCGTAGTGCACGCGAGGATATTGCGCTCGGAGCGCCTGCGGTGCGTTCAGTGGCTTCGTAGAGTTCTTCATATCGGCTTCTATCCAATCAATGGGTCTGAATATGGTGACGTTGCCGTACAGCCTGCTAGAGGGCCCTACTGACACCAACTCAAAAGCTGATTGGTTGAAGCAACAGTTTAATCGACATTTATTCTGTGTTAGGGGGCCTGCAGAACAGATTGTCAAGGCCTCTCTGCTTGGCAACAAATGATGGCTGAAATGTGATTGGCTAAATGCTTTAATACAAAAATACATGCCTGGAAGCAGCACAACCATCAAATTAAACTTGTATCTCGCGAATATCTTGTGCGATCTTGCGATGTCAAGGCTTTATTTAATTTTAGCTCAGACCGCCAAAAAGATTCTCTCACACTTTTGCTGAGGAGGGTTTGGTAGCTGCTTTTAAATATCTACATAGTCCTTCCCCCCAATATTGATTTATATGGGCGGCCCCAAATTACGTGGGGCGGATGATCAAACCCCCTCACACGGGCCCGAGCTGCAATTTACAGTATAGGGAAATTAGTTCCCAAAAGGACCTTATCTAGAATTTAAAATGAAACCCCCCAATTTTTGTTAGTAAGCTGTGGGGAATGAGCCCAATTTCGCCTTCCCCCCAAAAGGGAAAGTTGGAGTGTGATGAGGAGTTCGCAGAGGGCTTTGTCTTTTTATTAGATAAACGACTTGGCTTCTTTGCACTCTGCTCTCTGCGATAGTCTTGTAGTGTGAGGGGGCCGCCAATCATTTTTCGACACTGTGGAGCTCCCCCGAGATTTTGTTTAAATCGCCCCGGATTTTGGGCCCGCTTAATACGCCTTGAATCCGGCAGTCAGAGTTGGTCACCCCCTGCTGAACTGTTTTGGGGCTCAAAGCGTCGTTTCCCCTACAGAAAAAGGGGATGAGCATTAAACCGGGGGGGCCGCGAAAATGGGATTAAATCCCAGTTATTGTACTGGTCGAAAGAAAAAAAATATTTTGACATTTTAAAATTTTGGGCACCTTTTCCTTGGTGGGGAACGTTTTAGAATCTGTAATAAATTGATAATTTTTTTGGAGCGATATTCCCACCCCAGGATTATATCAAAAAGGGAAACGTTTCCTACAGCCGATGGTCATTACACCAAGCAAAAGACACCCTCATTCAAACTTTTCAGCATTCCCAGATCTGAGTGTTTTGAATTTTTGTTTTCCCAAAAGCAATGAGAAAACCGGTTGTATAACTAATCAAACTGTTTTTCAGCATCAACGTGTCTTCTGCAATTTAAGGAAACTCATTTCGGTTTTAAATGAGACAAAAAGTTGAAAAGAAATTCAACATAAAAGGGTGAACAAAAAGATCACCGACTGACAAGAAGGAGCAGCTGATAAGCACATTTAAAACCAAAAAATAACTGGCAGCAACATCCTTTCCTTGTGAATGATTCTTACTTTTGCTGGGGGGAAAAATTTCCCCAACTGCACACAAAGAGTAAACTTGACGAAATAAAATTTTAAAAGACTAAGCTTTTTGTTTCTGTATTCTTAAACCATCTTCAGTTCCACAGCCCCCAGTCACTACAAAGTTCCCTGCCCTTACCGTCTTTTACCCAAAGCATCAACACTGAGTTTCATTCAAAGCTTTACCATTTTATTTTATACACATAAGACACACATTTCTCACATACATGTCCAAACAGTAACTGGCAGGTGCCTGTCTCCCATTACGTGGCTTGTTCCACCCCTCAATTCACTGACCGCACGGGGGGCAAATGCAATGGGGAATCCCGCAAAAACCTTCAGAAGGGAAAAACGATTATAAGTAGAACATTTCAGAAAAACGATGAATTTGTTAATCATAAACAATGCAACATAATATTATATGTGTGTTACTTTTTATTTATTCCCCCAAAACGTTAAATTCAATGGGTAATATGTTTCCATTCCACTAAATACACTGTCAAAAATATTTTTAAAGTTAGACCAATTTGCCTTTGGAAATATAAAAAAGTGTGGCTGTCATTTGGGGACAGAATACATTGTTAATGTGACACCCCCTCTGACATGATATAAAAAAAAGAAACAATTTTCCACAAACTCATATTTTCCTTTGTTTTTGACCTAAGTCTCAAATCAAATAAAAAAGTAATTTTAAGAAGATGCAAAAGTCTGTAAGTTGGTTAAATTTAAATGCCCTTTTAAAAGTTTTTAAAAAAAATATATAAAGAATCTCAATGATGGGGACTCAAAAGTAACAAATAATGTAATAAAAAATTATAATTCCTAATAAGGAACAAGAAAACTACACTTCCAAAACGGACACTGTAAATGTATTTTAAATTTTATAATTTGGGAGACTTTTTTGGGCATTTCAACCGAAAGAACTAGGTATGCCACCTGTTGTCCCCGGGTACCTCAAGCAGCACTTAACGTAAAAGTCAAAGGGGCAATGACGAAGAAACGAAGATGTGCCACTACAATAAAAGGGTTTACACTGTCATTCTGCATGTTTAGAAGGTATTTAAACTGTTTATAGCAATCTCCCGTTAACAAATAGCGATCAGACACGAAAAGACACATTTAAGATGCTGGGCAGTGGGTTTTTTTTCACAAAAAATTAAACAAAAGGGGGCTTCAAAAACTCAAATATGAAGCGATTGTTTTACAGTGAAACTCTTTACATAAAAATAAAAAGGAATGAGCCCCCTTTCCGCCCGGGGCCCCAAACCCTTCCTCAATGGTGACCCTCCATCCGCCCGGGGCAAATTTTTTTTTAAAAGGAGGGGTTGAAAAAAACCACAAGAGGGGGGGATCAACGAGCAAAACCCCCAGTGTTTTTTCTGAAATTGGTTTAATTGAAAAGAGTACTTGTTGTATTCTCCCAATGAAGCAAAAAAAATATTTATAGATGTTTCTATATAGCGGTTTTTTAACAAAATTAAGCTTCCATAAAAGTTTTATTTTCCTAATCTTTTTTTATATATATATATATATATATATATATATATATATATATAAAGTTGATAAGACAAATATCTTTTACAATAACAAAAAAAAATCAAGCAATCCACAAGAACAATAAAGAATTTCAGCAACTCCTGAATTGAGTTTAGGCTTATTTAACTTTTCAACTGAAGGGGTAATGTCAGTATGAATTACAAAATATAACTAGAGATTAATTTGATGGGCCTCAAATATAAGGTCAATGCCTTTTAGGGGTGTGAGGCTTCGCAAAGATTCAGTAAAGTGTGCATGTTTTCCGAGGCCCAAGCCCTTCATGATGAAATGCAAGATCATGTCTGCTCAGTGCTTCTAACCCTTACATTCCAAGCTGCTTATGCTTTTAATCAAATTTAGAGCTCCCGTTGAAGTATAATGGATCAGAAATTTAAAACTGAAGAATTCCCAGGTGAAATGAATGTTTTGGGAAGTCAATACATTTTAAATGATTTTTCCGATAATACTTAGTGGGAAAAAAAAACTATAAATTATCATCATACAAATGCCCATTTAGAAACATGCTGCAAAGAAGACATTAGTATTGGGTGAAAATCTCAACTATAATATTCATAAATATCCATTCTTCATTTAGTCAACGTTTATCAACACGAAATGTCAGATGTATGCATCTATATAGAATTTTTTCTTCATTACAAAACATAAAAACAAAATTTTAAGCCCACCTTGAAAACAGTAGTGGTTCAGCCACGTTTTTGTCCATAATAAGATTTTGGGGGTTGATCCCCCCCCACCCCAAAATTTTCACACAAAAAAATTTTGTTTTTTTTTTTTTTTTTTTAATTTAAACAGTCTATAACAAAAAAAAATTTGATAATTTTAACTTTATTTGTTGTTGATGGAGGGTTTTGTGGGTTTTAAAATTTTTTTAAAAAAATAAAAAGGTTGAAGTTCTTTCTTTGAGTGGGGGGCTACACGGTAAAAGTGTTAATAACGGATTTTCCCCATAACTGGAAATTGCTTGAATATACAGACTGGGCAACTATTTTTTTAGGAATGTTTTATTGTTATACTGTGCGTGACTAAGACAACTTTTTTCGATAGCCTGTCGGGCCCCTTTAAGATGTTCGGGGGGGATGTTGGTAAAGGAAAAACTTTTTGAGGAGGTCCAAAGTGTTTATCCGTGGTTTTTTTTGTCAGCACTTAAGAGGGGTCTTTAAAGCCAACCCGATCCAAAGTATGAAAACCTTTTTTTTCCGTCACCCGTTTTAATTAAGTCAGAACAAAAAAAATTTTTTAAAGGGCCCTTAAATCAATCTCAAGAAAAGATGCGTTAATTATAATACTAATAACAGGGGGATTATAATGATACAGTGCGTAAAAAAATTTAAAGAGCCGGGGAACCATGAATGAGGCTTTTTTTTGTTTAACTCTTGTATGGATAGTGCATTTCCGTCGGTTTGTTAGTTATATATATATATATATATAATATATATATATATATATATTTGAAATTTAAAAAGGGAGAACAGTAGTGCATTTATATTAAATGGCAAGGGGCCTTTTATTTGGTGTAATATGAGTCATTATTTGTTTTTTAATTTTCTCCCGGGAATATTTTTATTTTGTAAAAAGCCTGTAATTTTGTTGACAGTAATAAATGAACCCCGCCAAAAAATTTTTAAAACTTGGGTTTTAACTAATTTGTTTGTGAACCGACCCCAAAAATTGTATGTAAATACAAATCCATTCCCGACCTATGAACTGTATGTAAATATATATTTTTTAGTTTTTTAAAACAAAAAGTTTATTATACCATGAATGCACAGCGTAAAAGTAAACAAAAGTAACATTAATAACACTAAGAAAAACCTTTTAACTGGGAAAAATAAGATGGGAAAGTTCCACAACCCC